>NC_083616.1:32493505-32518505 GCF_963584025.1 Labrus mixtus
CACACACACACACACACACACACACACACACACACACACACACACACACACACACACACAGACACACACACACACACACACACACACACACACACACACACACACACACACAGACACACACACACACACACACACACACACACACACACAGACACACACACACACACACAGACACACACACACACACACACACACACACACACACAGACACACACACACACACAGACATGATCAGATTGAAAAGGGTAAACAGATGTAGTGAGCTGTCTTCTGCATAATTACTCCCCCTCTCGGTTTCATCATGCCCTTCCTCTTCTTCCTCCCTGGAGGAGATTTTAAACGACAGGAGGGTCGATGGCGTTTGACCACACGGCGAGATGAGGCGTGACACGTCTGTGAATTTCACACATCAGATGACACTCTGAGGGCAGCTTTTTGGCTTTGACTGTTAAAGTGTTGACAGCCTTTTTTTCCTCTAAGAATGAATAATTGTTGTAAAAATAAGAGAAGCAGAGTTTAAAGAGAAAGTGTTTGAGGCAAAGAAAGCGTCACACCAACTCTTCATCACACGGCCGACAAGAAGACAGAGTCCGTGTCCAGATGTGACCCCGTCAGTGCTAATGTTTACCAAAAGTTATTATGGGAATTATTTCAAACTTAAAACAAAGTATTCATCAGTTGTTATGGGTGTATAGAAGGGCTGTCCGTTTTTATTTGAAACATTCTTCCAAGAAAGTTCACATTCAATCTGTAAAGAGCCGTTCAAATTCAAAATGTTAAAGGGGACATATTCTGAAAAATCCACTTCTACAGTGTTTGTGAACATATATCTGTGTAACCTGAGAGTCTACTGACCCACAACATGTGAAATAAACCATCCAGTCCTTTGTTTGTGGTCTGCATAAGTCTTACAACACAGAGAAAAATGCTCTGTTTCATTGTATTTAAAGAGACACACACACCAAAACGGAGCGTTCTGAGAGAGCTGGTTTATACAGGGTCACAAACCTCCTCTGGTGCTTGATTCATGTTATATTTTGACCAAAGCACAGCACAGATGTTTCATTTAGACCCCAGTTTCATTTAGGGGACTGTTTGAAAAGGTGGAGAAGGGGGATAATATGTCCTCTTTAAGTCTATCAGCTCCCCAGGCCGTGAAGTAGTTTGCAGTTTGATCCAGCAGAGGGCGCTCTCAGTGTAACTTGACCATTTCATTGCACTCTTGACCTCAGTAAATGGAGACAGTAATTTTGTGGTAAAGGTAACAGGCCTGCGATTCAGGAGATGCAGACTTACATGAGGGTGACTCATCTCTCTCACACACTGCTTTGGTGGAGAGACACAGGGTCGCTACAAACCCGTCACTCTCCAAGCTGGCTCGCAAACATTTGTGTGTGTCAGGAACGTCTGTGCGCTCTGAAAAGGTGTTCTTGTCAGCGGGTAACATCTTAAATGAAAAGAAAGCTGCACTGGATGCTGAGCAGGTTAACAGACTTGTGTTTCTGTTGAAGACTATTAAAAAATAAGTCGTTTGGATGTGTTCAAACATTATCAAGTCATGTTTTGAATTTGTTCAAAGTTGATTTTTTGAAAAAAGAGATAGCACTCGTGTTTACACAACGTCCCAACGTTTTAGGAAGCGGGTTTGTACGATAAGTTATGAGTACTGTGATAAAAGTCAAGGTCAAGGTTTCTTAATTCGTCTCCCTCGGGAGAAATTTGTCTCAGATACTGGGAAATTGCTGCACAGACAATAAATGAAACAAATAAAAACAGAGCGCCCTAAGACCCTGAGTGTAAGTCTCCATCATGTTAGAGGTGAAAGAGGCGCTGACAAAGTTTCCTTGGTGACACTTTGGCAGCAGTAATCATATCTTAACCCCAGACATCACACACACTCAGGCGGTCCCTCAGCGCGACGTTAAAACCCTTCCCCTGATGCTCTTTAATGATAACATCCTCTCTGCTGATCCTGTCTTAGCCCACTGTCGCTGCCCTTTCTGCAGCCCGTTCACCAGCTTGTCCTCGCCCTCCGGATGATCACATCTTACCCTTCAGAGGGGAGTCAAAGGGCCGGACGTCAGGGGGGAGGATTTACCTTTCATTAATGTGGCCTTTACAACACACACACACACACACACACATACGTCTACTCTTCTAAACTAGCTTCTCGAGTGGTGTCAGGATTAAAGAGCAATTACAAACTGCTCCAACAGCGATGGACGGAAGAGGAGTCAATGTGATGGTGACCCACTTCTTGAAGCGGTATGGCGGTGAGAGAGGCGGCAAGAAGGAGGAGAATTAACGAGGAACAAATACAAAAAAAACATAGGAGAAATATCCACAGAGCTTACAAAGATGAGGAGAGGATACAGGAAAGAGGACAGGAAATAACGACAGGAAACAAGAATCAGAGAAGCTTTACTGTCCATGCAAACAAAATGGAAAATGATTTCTGGCGCATATAGGCTCAGGTAGAGGAAAATCATCAAAATAAGGGGGTGTACTCTGCGTGCATTATGCTGAAGTGCTTTATAATTATAGTCATTTATAGTTAGTTTGGAAAGTCTGAACGTCTTAACAACAACAACAAACAGCGTGGATGTTAGGAAGAAGATGAGAGGAATGTCTTGTTTTGTGTGTCTGACACAACATGAATGCAGGGATAGTTCTGCTCTTTGAGGGGCGTGGTCAGACACAGCTCATTTGCATTTAAACAAAGAATGTGTAACTTTTTGATCCAGTAGAAGTCGCCCTTGAGCACCAGAATGAAACCAAAACAAACTGTTGTTTGGCCACACCTCCTCCATACTGAAGCCTCCGCTCTCCTCCAGAGACACACCTCCAACCCCCCTCCAACCCCCCTCCACTCGCGTTTGCATGAAGGAGCTAAGCACAAGCGGCGGACATAATCGTCCACTGCTCGAGCCACAATCACCTGTGTCCTGCATTGTTGTGTTAGCATGCTAATGTTAGCGCTCTTTAGTTAGCTCGTAGCTTCACATTGTTGTGTTAGCATGCTAATGTTAGCGCTCTTCAGTTAGCTCGTAGCTTCACATTTCATGTAAACTGACACAGAATGAGCGTGATCTAAAAACTCTTACTAACATCCAAATAATCAGTGAGTATGTTCTTCTTCTTCTCTCTAGTTCTTGACTAAAACAGCTTTTATACACAAGGGGAGGAGCCGGCCGTCCCGTCCATGTAAACGCGACTCTGACAACAACACAGAAACTTGATGGAGTGTTTAAAGATAAATCCAGTTTAAAGTTTATACATATAATAACTTTGAATGAAGATAAAACAGACCACAGAAACACAAGTCAATATGTACAGAAAATAAACTACACACACTACAGAGACTGTGTTGTTGGACCAGCAGCTTCACTGCATGTCCCTGCGTGGATTTAAAGAGCGGCGGTGATGACACAGAGCGAGCTTCACAAGCTCCAGTGTCACTGAAGTGTGACCTCATATATCTGAGCCGAGTCGTTCCTCCGTGAAGCCTCGGCAGCTCAAAGTAATGAACTCGATCTCTGCAGAGCGAGACTCTTCTCATCTCAGCTCCAGACGATCTGTCACAGCCGTCTGCCTCGGGGCCCAGCCGTGTTGACTCTACACACGCCAGGTGTAATGGAACTGACCTCCACCGCCAGCCTGCTGCCGAATAGAAACATCAATAATGTCCTGGGCTCAGAGCGGTGTGGAGAGAACTGTAAACTCAGCAGGTTGTAAATAAAGAACGCCTGCAGCAGAGAGACGAGTCTCACCTTCTTTCAGGACGTCTCTGTGTCTGCAGGATGAGCAGAAATACTCTGAAATTATACAAAGAAAATGTGACAGTTGTTATTTTTAAGATTTTCTGTAACGTCAAACCTAATTTAAAAAGTTTAAACTGGAGCACACACACAAACCAGACCATCAGAGAGAAGATTTCAAATTTATGTATTCATTTTTAAAAGAGGGGATCTCTACTCTGGCTTTTCTTATGGTCATACTTTATACAACCCGCCTAATTAAACATGTAAATAATGATAAAACTGGAAATGCTGTCTCAGTCTAACTTTCAGTCAACCTAACGACAGGCTGAGAGCTGGAGCTGAGGCAGGTTTTAAACCTCCTGACCAACCGTTACACTGCGCCCACCTGTCAATCAGGTCAGCTACACGCCTTATTGTGAATAACTCTTATCCTTCATCAAATCAAAACTGATGAGTCATCAAAACATTCACCCCCCGTACAGTGTGTGTCCATCGAGACATGAGCTAATCACACCTATTTGGTTTTTTGAACCAGTCTGTAAACATGTTAATCTCTGCTGTAAAAACAGGCTTTTTAGAATGGGTGTGTATGTGACTTCCTGTGCTTCTGCAGCCAGCCTCTAGTGGACACTCCAGGAACTGCAGGATTTTACACTTCAGCATTGGCTTCAGTTTTAAACACTGGAGGTTGCTGCTTGATGTTCACAGATCTACAGACACCAGTCACATATGTGGAAACATGGCGTTTTTAGATGTGAAAGCAACAAGCATTGTAAAAAAATAGTGTAAACATGTGGAGATGTTGTTTTATTTTAATGAACAAGAGAGCATGTTTCCTTTCCTCCTGAACTGCTGCAGAGCATCTTACTCTACCCTTGGGGAGAAGTTAACACTCAGACTCTCTTTTTGCCTGCAAAGAAATTATCAATTATAAGTTTCATGCTGATACGACTGATCATTTCCTCCTAAATGACACCTCCCCTCTAATAGCTGCTCCATGTTTCTGTCCGGTCGTTAATCTCCTCATTTCCCTGTTTGTGCTCTGATGTGACAAACCTTTCATTCCTCGTTACGTCACTCTCTAATGTGAAATGTCGGAGCTGTCGAGGTGTGATAATAAAGTCCTGCTGTTAATCAGAGAGTGTGAGAGTGAGAGACAGGCCGCAGGACTTTATCACAGAAAGAGAACGAGCAGTTCTTTCACCATCAGGACAGTCCAAATGAGTTTCCTCCTAAAGGCATTATCATCTGTTTAAGGAGGAAATGTTGTGTCATATGTCAAAAACCTCAGCTAAGTTTGAGAAAGAAGCGACCATGTTTGGATGAGAGGGTGGAGCTTAAAGAGGCCACACCCCCCAATTATCCAGTGGACACTGGGGGAACTGCAGCTGTAAAGTTGGACATTTTAACATGGAGCTCTATGGGGACTGACTCACTGCAGGAGACAGACTCTAGTGGACACTGGAGGAACTGCAGCTGTAAAGTTGGACATTTTAACATAGAGCTCTATGGGGACTGACTCACTGCAGGAGACAGACTCTAGTGGACACTGGAAGAACTGCAGCTGTAAAGTTGGACATTTTAACATGGAGCTCTATGGGGACTGACTCACTGCAGGAGACAGACTCTAGTGGACACTGGAAGAACTGCAGCTGTAAAGTTGGACATTTTAACATGGAGCTCTATGGGGACTGACTCACTGCAGGAGACAGACTCTAGTGGACACTGGAAGAACTGCAGCTGTAAAGTTGGACATTTTAACATGGAGCTCTATGGGGACTGACTCACTGCAGGAGACAGACTCTAGTGGACACTGGAAGAACTGCAGCTGTAAAGTTGGACATTTTAACATAGAGCTCTATGAGGACTGACTCACTGCAGGAGACAGACTCTAGTGGACACTGGAAGAACTGCAGCTGTAAAGTTGGACATTTTAACATGGAGCTCTATGGAGCCTTCAGGTATTTTTTTTGCATCATACAAACAAGTATTGCATGAAACCTGTGTTGTTTAAGTAATATATTCTGCTTTGTAAAATATTCCAAGATTTTTTTTCTCTATATCTTGCTGTCAGTACAGCGTGAGTTTTTAAAGATAAAGTCCTCAGAGGGTACATGATCCTGGAGGCAAAAGAGCAAAAGGTGTTAAAAGCGATTTATTGAGAAGGAAAACTGTGACTCTGAAGTGATAATTCAACTAAGTAACACTTCAGTACATCATCACTTCAGTCTCTAATGCTGCTAATGATGACGGGAGAGTGAGTAATATATCTGTATTAGTGCCTGTCACCTCTCATCACATCATTTTAAAGCAGAGAACTGTTTAACATCAGCTGAGGAGTTTCAACACCTCGAGTGACCTTTGAAGAGGAGTCCATCCAGAGACCGAGTAAAAATGCTTTCGATTCCGAGACGAAATCAAGACCTTGATCGAAAAGTGGTCTCGAGACCAAGACCGATTTTGAGTACTACAACACTACAGTAAGATGTTAAATGTGTCACCGTTTAATGTCAGAAAAACTAGCTCTGAGAAGCCAAACCTGGGACCTTAAGAATATGCCTCGTTGACACTGAAACCAGATCGTCTTAGTCATTTGTGTTAAACAGATCGAGACGATAAAAACGTTTTGTAAATGTTTACTGAGGGAATAAATCACCTGACAGTCTGTGTGGTCTCTACATCCTAAAGAAAAATAACCCTGATCATATGTTTGAGACATGTTGGTTTTTGTTGCGTGTTTTAAACTGTGTGCAACATGAACTCTGCGACCTGCGCTCCTGACAGGGTTCCTGAGGTGACGAGCTCCATCAGCAGGTGAGTTACATCTGACAGAGTTTATTAAAGGGGATGTGAGGAGCTGCAGGAGCACTGTGACAGCTCACACTTCACCTGTCAACACTGATTAAGGTGTCAGGGGCTCATGTGAGGAGGGGGCTGTCTGACACTCACTAATCTCTGCATGATGGTTTGAACCCAGGGATGGAGGATGACAGGAGGAGGAGAGGACAGGAGAGACAGGGGTCAGGAGGAGGAGGAGATGAGGAGTGATGAGCGATCACAGAGATGAGTCCTCAACAGATGTGCTTCAATATAAGGGGGGGGGGGGGGGGCTCTCTGGGGAAATGTCCTGATGTGATGTCAAACACTGAGGAGAGGATAGAAGATCCTTCAGCCACTTCTCCTCAGGTACGCTGTAGGGTTCAGATGTTCCAGGAGTCATATTTTGGTGGTTTGCAATTCTTTAAGGAGCATTACAGTATGTAACTCTGACACCTAGTGTTTAAAATGGGTACTACAGGAAACTGAAGATTTCCTCTCATAGATACAAGAAACGCGTTCTCTTTTTCTGCTCTGGATTAATGAATACATTAATAGATTAAACTTGGTCAATAAGAAATGTAGCACGAGTTAAACATTCACTTAAGATTGGCACTGGAATGAAAGGTAGAAAGACCACAAGGAAAGAAAACTTAAACAGGTTATTTCCCTTTGTGATAAGACTTGATGAAATAAGATTAAGTGGTATCCATTAAAGGAAAGATAAATGAGGAAATATTTGTGATAACATAGACAGTTCATGGTCAAACACAGTAGATTAATTGGCTCATTTGGTCTTTCTCATTATTTATTTATTTGTTTGTTTATTTAACATGGACATACAGTAACATTGGTTCTGTAACATTTAACCATGCACAAGTTCCAGATGCACTGCTCTTAGTGTTTATAGCAAAATGCTAATTTGCAACACCTGTCCACGGGAGGCTTTTAGAAACAACAGAGATAAAGATAAAAAGGGTAAGAAAAAGAAAACAGTTCGGTTATAAATACATCACAGTTATGAATGCAGCAGGGATAAAATACAGTTACAGAGAGAAAAATATACGAGCTCATGTACGTTTAGGTGTGAGAACAATGTTGTTTCTCCTTCAGCCATGATTTAATACCTTTGTTAAAAACATTTAAACTGTGTAGCATTTTCAGTTCAGTGGGTAGACCATTCCATAGATTAGCTCCAATAACAGAGAAGGCTGATTGTCCAAATGAGGTTTTTCGCATTGGAATGCAACAGTTACCGCTTACTGAAGCGCGTGTTGATTCGACTTGAATCCTGACGTCTCGTTACAAATTCATCAAACAGAGAAGGTGCCAGACCATGCAGACATTTAAACATTAATTTGAGGTTGCAGTAGCTAATGAAGCTTTCAAAGCTAAACATATTGTGCACCTCTAATACACGACAATGGTGCCATCTTATCGTTTTTTTGTCCATGATTTTTAATGATTGGTTATATAGGGATATGATTGGCTTTAAAGTTGTTTGTGAGGCTTGAGACCAAGAACTGATGCAGTATGATAGATGTGATAATATCATAGCATGCATATATAGCTGAGCTGTACAAAATGAGAGGTATTGAAATAATCTGAAATAAATTTGTTGTTTATCGTTAAACCCTTAATTCTATGATGTTTTGTGGCATTGGAGTTGGTTAAAGTGTTAATGTGCTTCCACAGTGCAGAGCTATTGCCTTTGGACTCTTCAATAAGCTTTGAAAAATAATTCATTTTAGCCCTGCGTAGTTCAGCAACAACTTTGTTTCTTAAGCCAGTATAAATTAAATGATCAGTGTTAGTTTTAGAGATAAGACATTTTTTAAGGGCAAAGTCACGTCTTTTCATTAATTGCCAAAGGTCTTGACTAAACCATGGGAGTGAGTTTCTTCTTGGTCTGCTCTTCCATGTTTTAGTGTGTTTGTTAATTAATCCAGTGATAGCTGTTGTAAAATTATCACAGCATTTGTCCACGTTATGCGTTTCTGTTACTGTGGACCAGTCCATTTGCATCAAGTCCCTTTCAAATTCTGCCCTTTTCTGTTTTGGAATACCTGATTTAATGGATTTAGTGTCCTTTTTTGTATGATGAACCATTGTTTTCTTAGTCAGCTTCCTAACCACTAGTGTCATATTATGATCTGATAGGCCTGTGATCAGATTGTAAATTCTAGTTATTCTTTAATAAGTTACTTATGAATGTTAGGGGAGACACAAAGGAATTCTCTCAAGGAAGCACTTTGCTTTAAAATCCATCCTTACTTAACTAGCACATTTTGAAAAGCAATAACTTTCTCAGCCCAGCAGTCCAATATAGACCCTGTCAGGACCGACGTAATAGTATTAGCTGGGAGCCAAACGAAGCTAAACGAAGCTAAACTAGAAGTATACCAGAATCACCATCACAGGCGACATAGGAGTCTTAAAATGTTGTCTTCTGTTGTTGGGTGCCAGATTAGGATTGATAACAGCAATGCCTCCAAACTGAAATTCTACCGTTTACCAGCCACCGCTGCCTCATCACAGAGCAAACATAACACGTGAGGCTAACGGTTGTTTGACGTGTTGCTGTTTCATTCCATGTAATCCAGAACAGTCACACAGACGTCAGTTATATCAGTTATGTAGTGGGGTTGACTTTCAAATATAAGCTGTAGGTTCACTACGAACTCAGTGGCGATTATAACAATAATAATAATAATGCATTGGTTTTTTATAGCGCTTTTCTAAGAACTCAAAGACGCTTTGACAAAATATAAAACCATAAAACAAAACAAAAAACGACGAGGACAGTACAATGAAGAAGTAATGTGGGGGGGGGGGGGGGGAGTTAGTGGTTGTAGGCAATGTTGAAGAGGTGAGTTTTGAGGGATTTCTTGAAGGAGGTGAGTTTGGGGAAGTCTCTGATGTTTTTTGGGAGTGAGTTCCAGAGGGTGGGAGCAGCAACAGAGAAGGCCCTGTCCCCCCAGGACCGATAGTTTGTCCTGCAGGGGGGGACAGGAGGTTTGCATCTGCAGACCTGAGAGTGCGGGTGGGAGTGTGTCGGTGGAGGAGGTGAGACAGGTAGGGGGGAGCCAGGTTGTTAAGGGCTTTGAAGGTGATGATGAGGAGCTTGAAGTTGATACGCTGGGGGATGGGGAGCCAGTGGAGGTCATGAAGAACGGGGTGATGTGGTCTCTGGTGCAGGAGTGTGTGAGGAGACAGTAGTCTAATCTGGAGGTAATGAATGCATGGGTGAGGGTCTCGGCAGCTGAAAATGAAAGGGATGGGCGGAGGCGGGCGATGTTTCTAAGCTGGAAAAAGGCTGTTTTGGTGATGTGTTTGATGTGTTTGTCGTAGGAGAGGGTTTGGTCCAAGATGACACCAAGGTTACGGATGTGGGGGGAAGGGAGCTGTAGAAAAGGCCCTAAAGTTACATGTTAAGGTTTTTGCTTTATGTTAAAATAGTGTTTGATTCCTGTTCAGTTGAATGTGATGATATTGTGCTCAATAGGGGAGAGGTGTCACCTGCTGGTCATATAGTGAATTACATCATGTAGTAATGAGCAGTGTGCATCAGTCGATGACAGATGAGCCATCAGTGTGCAGAGTAATCACTTCATAAGTTGGTTGTGCGTGATTGAAAAGAGTGAGTACTTACCTGAAGTCTTAAATGTGATATTGTGTGTTCTTTAATGTTGAGGCAAAGTTGTTAACTCCCGCAGAGCCGGAGTTTAGAGCTTAGATGTTCGGCGTATTCTGGATATGCAATTAGCCGATGTCACGGCCCGACATGCTTGCTAACTGTCCCCCGGCTTAGTTGGAGCCACACAGTAGTTGGAAAAGAGTCATGTTGATTTCATTACATGTTTGTGCTTAGCCTACCTAGTGCTAATTCTTTCCCGTGTTAATATTATTTCAGTTGCCTGTTAGTTACAAGGTTTGCTAACTGTGTTGCTCTCTGCACGAGGAGGAAAGTTTGATGTCCGTGCTGCACAATAAAAGCATCGTAGTATTTTTACCGTGCTTCACAATAAAAGCATGGTAGTATTTTTACCGTGCTTCACAATAAAAGCATGGTAGTATTTTTACCGTGCTTCACAATAAAAGCATCGTAGTATTTTTACCGTGCTTCACAATAAAAGCATGGTAGTATTTTTATAGGGAAATGATTGTATGACTGTTAAGCCTACGGTAGCCTTTCTGTGCTTAATACTTTAGGTTAAAGAGACATGTAGCTTACCTTTATTTATTTACATATTATAACCTATTACATTACTGTATAGTGTGTTATTATAGAGGTAAGATGAAGCATTCAGATGTGTTCCTTAAGTATATATTCTGCTATTCTTTTTCTTATAGAAAACCACAACAAGACCCAATACTCTGTCATATTGAATGGCCACTGAGATGCCTGTATTTTGTTTCACTATGAGGAAGAAGTAAACAGCCATTCAACCAAATCTGCACTCTTGTTATTCATATTCTGGAATAAGGCCTGAAGTGGTGTTCTGGCCGACACACCTGAGTGAATCCAGTGAAAAGCAACAGACTAGTGTCCCAACTGAGTTTAGTTTTATTATCTTCATTACAGGAGCACTGTAGAGCCATTGATGGTGAGGGAGAAGTTGTTGGTGGATTTGATGAGGGATTTGGGGCCGATGATGATGAATTCTGATTTATCGCAGTTGAGTTTGAGAAAGTTGGTTTGAAGCCAGGATTTTATTTCAGTGATGCAGTCAGTGAGGATTGAGTGAGTGGCAGGAGTGATGTCTTTGGTGGCGAATTGGAGCTGGATGTCGTCAGCAGAGCAGTGAAACTGGAGACCATTGGAGGTAGAGCCTTCAGTTATCAGGCCTGCTCGTGGTACCTAGAGTCTCTAAATGTACTATGGGAGGTAGAGCCTTCAGTTATCAGGCCTGCTCGTGGTCCTTACTGTCTCTAAATGTACTATGGGAGGTAGAGCCTTCAGTTATCAGGCCTGCTCGTGGTACCTACAGTCTCTAAATGTACTGTGGGAGGTAGAGCCTTCAGTTATCGGGCCTGCTCGTGGTACCTACGGTCTCTAAATGTACTATGGGAGATAGAGCCTTCAGTTATCAGAACTGCTCGTGGTACCTACGGTCTCTAGATGTACTATGGGAGGTAGAGCCTTCAGTTATCAGGCCTGCTCGTGGTACCTAGAGTCTCTAAATGTACTATGGGAGGTAGAGCCTTCAGTTATCAGGCCTGCTCGTGGTCCTTACTGTCTCTAAATGTACTATGGGAGGTAGAGCCTTCAGTTATCAGGCCTGCTCGTGGTACCTACAGTCTCTAAATGTACTGTGGGAGGTAGAGCCTTCAGTTATCGGGCCTGCTCGTGGTACCTACGGTCTCTAAATGTACTATGGGAGGTAGAGCCTTCAGTTATCAGAACTGCTCGTGGTACCTACGGTCTCTAGATGTACTATGGGAGGTAGAGCCTTCAGCTATCAGACCTGTTCGTGGTACCTACGGTCTCTAGATGTACTATGGGAGGTAGAGCCTTCAGCTATCAGACCTGTTTGTGGTACCTACGGTCTCTAAATGTACTATGGGAGGTAGAGCCTTCAGTAATCAGACCTGTTCGTAGTACCTACGGTCTCTAAATGTACTATGGGAGGTAGAGCCTTCAGTTATCAGGCCTGCTCGTGGTACCTACAGTCTCTAAATGTACTATGGGAGGTAGAGCCTTCAGTTATCAGACCTGTTCGTAGTACCTACGGTCTCTAAATGTACTATGGGAGGTAGAGCCTTCAGTTATCAGAACTGCTCGTGGTACCTACGGTCTCTAGATGTACTATGGGAGGTAGAGCCTTCAGTTATCAGACATGTTTGTAGTACCTACGGTCTCTAAATGTACAATGGGAGGTAGAGCCTTCAGTTATCAGGCCTGCTCGTGGTACAGTCTCTAGATGTACTATGGGAGGTAGAGCCTTCAGTTATCAGGCCTGCTCGTGGTACCTACAGTCTCTAAATGTGCTATGGGAGGTAGAGCCTTCAGTTATCAGGCCTACTCGTAGTACCTACAGTCTCTAAATGTAGTATGGGAGGTAGAGCCTTCAGTTATCAGGCCTGCTCGTGGTACCTACAGTCTCTAGATGTACTATGGGAGGTAGAGCCTTCAGTTATCAGGCCTGCTCGTGGTACCTACAGTCTCTAAATGTGCTATGGGAGGTAGAGCCTTCAGTTATCGGGCCTGCTCGTAGTACCTACAGTCTCTAAATGTAGTATGGGAGGTAGAGCCTTCAGTTATCGGGCCTGCTCGTGGTACCTACAGTCTCTAAATGTACTATGGGAGGTAGAGCCTTCAGTTATCGGGCCTGCTCGTGGTACCTACAGTCTCTAAATGTACTATGGGAGGTAGAGCCTTCAGTTATCAGGCCCCTCTTCTTTGAAATCATTCTCCACAACTGATCAAACATAAACGTTACAGAAGATCTGTTTAAGAACCTACTTTGGAGCTTGTTAATCATTACTGTTTCACTGTTTGATATTAGAGCCAGTCGAAGTCAAAGTACATTCAGTATTTGTTCAACAACATTGTGCGTCACTCATCTTCTCTTTATAAACTTGAAGGCGAGCAGACCTGCATCAAAGGATGGACACAGAGATGGTGAGTACTTTTTATTGTTTCCTCAAGATCAGTAAGCGTTGGTTGTATCAGTGAAACTGTAAATCTGTAGCACAAAGGAGTATGACTTAACAATGTCACAGATCATGATAATGATGACTGGTACAGTTCAATGTAAACTGTAAGTTGGATAACTGATCCATTAAAGACTTGTCTGTGTTAATAGTTCAACACTGTCTTCTCCAGTCTTCTTTAAGAGTTGCTTTAATGTAATGTTATAAACTTCTGGTAACTAACAATGACTTTGGTGTTTGGATGTTTGTTTCATCTCCAGATGAAGGTGACTGTGTTGTTGCTGCTGGCCCTGATGGCTCTGTCTTCAGCCAGTCCTCTGGACATCACGAACAACACAAAAAAGAGAAAGGGTAAATATTAACTGTCTTCATAAGATAGGACAGCTGAAGAGAGACAGGACTACAGCCTCTGTACATGGGGCATGCAACATAACCGCTAGGCTATCTGCACCCCTAAGAAAATAATTGTTGGTAACAATTTCTTTGTGTCATCTCTCCAAGGTAACCTTTCACTTTTTGTTTACCCTTCTATTAAAGTAAAGTGCTGTTTCCTTTTTTTTTCTTCGGTCACCTTCATAGAATCAGATCCAATTGGCAGTCCTAAAGCCACAGTGAAGTTATCAGTTGAAATGGATCCAAGTCTTGTGACTGTGGCTACGTTCAGACAGCGGAGGCCGGTCACACAGCAGAGGCGGGTTCAATCCTCCGCTGTTATGCCAGATGGAGACTCTTTCCTGGAATGGGTGACCTGGAACAACTCTCTCCCAAACGATTCAGTTTCCATTTACAATCATTATGTTAATCGTACTGATTATGTCTGCAAATACAAGTGTCACGCTGGTTTTTATTCCCCTAGTGAGGGTACTTACTGCCACTATGCCGACGCAAAGAAAGAACATACTGGTTTCCCGTTTGAAGTCCTGGTGAACAAAGACAACTTTGAGATCCTGGAGTGGGAGGATGATTCATATGGTTCAGTGCCCAAGAATTCAGTGAGAACCTGCCCTGGAGAGAACATATATGTAGGGAAGAACTCATATGGACTTGGTGAGGTTGATACTCAAAATAAGGCCTTCTACTTGCCTTGGAAGGGTTCTGAATATTGGTACAATTACTACCAGGTCCTGACCATCAGTGAGAATATAGTCAGACAGCAGATTGACAATGTCACATACATCACTGATGGATCAGAAACAATAAAATATCCCCCAGAGATCGTGCTTGAGTCCACCATCAAGAACTTTGAATGCCACCCAGTGCTGAGGACAGACACCCTCTCAAAGACGTACCAGGTGACTCAAAGGTGGGACTTCAGTTTTTCTATCACAGCTGGGGTTAGTACAAGCTTCACAGTCGGCGTCCCCTTCATTGCTGATGGAAAGATTGAGGTCAGCCTCGAAACAACATTCCAGTACTCCATGGAAAACACTGTGACAGAAAGTATCACTGATACTGCTTCTGTGCAGCTCACAGTCCCTCCTAACACATCCTGCTCCGTTAATATGATACGGGATAAGAACAAGCTCACCATCCCGTTCACTGCACGCCTCAGACGCACCTATGGTAACGGGGAGATTTACACGAAGTCCATCACTGGGACATATAGTGGTGTTCAGGTCAGAAAAGTTGAGGTGGTGCTTGATAAATGTGAACCTCTAGACATCTCTAAACCATGTGCATGAAATGTAAAGTCCAACATTATGATTGAAATGATTCATCTGCATGTTTTATTAACTTCCACTTTTTAACAATGATGACACTTTGGCCAAAAGGCAAATAAAAGCAGTCTCATGAACTGAATATGATTATAGATCTGTGCATGTAACTTGATAAAGTGTTGAACTTGAATAAAATCACATGATGGCATTTTAAAGTCTTCCACTGCTCAGAGTTTTCTATTTGTCTTTTGTTTGGATGTTAAAGCCTCATTGTGCAGAGTGAAGAGTTTTACAAAAGAGATTTTTCTGATGTCTCTGATGTTACCTGAATTAAAATTGGAAAGGATTTTAAAACTCCTGCAGAGTTGGCCGGGCTTCAACTGAACCAGGATGCAGGACTCATGGGCAGATTTAAAAAAGAAAATCAGAGTCTAACACACAGTCCAGGTCTGTACATAGGCAATCAGTCAGTGAGGGAATAAAATCAAAAAAAGGAGCATGCAAAAAATGGGCAACAGTCAAAAATCAGACAATGGTCAAAACCCTGAAAAACTCTGTGGAAAGAATGCTGGGACAAGGTGACACGACGTGTAACCGGTTGTGTTTTTCTGCTGGACTATGGAGGGTGTATGTCTGTCTCTACTGTCTACTGTGCGGGAAGGATGCCACGACAGCACAGGAGTTGCCCTCACTCTGGTTCTCTTTTTTTATTCTGGAGCTGGTGTATAAATTAACAGCACACAGTCAGTAGTGATATGCAACTGCAAGGACCCACATCAGAGATTTCCTTTGCTAAGGTACGTACGGTATACAGTCCTTTATACTGTCTCTCTCTTTACCCTTTACAGTGTAATGTCGCCCTCTAGAGGCTACAGAGTGCATCTCATGTCTACTTTAAATGAGTAAACCTGAGAGGAGGGCTTTACGTCTCTGATATCAACAGGACTAACCTGGATAAATAATGGTTGAATAAATACAAAATAAAAACATGTGTGCACACATCCACACAAAATGCAAAGAGTACAGGTGCAGGACAACAAAACGTATTAACTGCAGAAAAAAGAGAGAAAGGCCGTCAAAGTGTTCAGCACCCAATGAGCAACTTTTTTTGAAACATAGTGACGTTTCAATCCAAAAGACCTCCCTTTGGCAAATGTGGCAGGAGATGAAAACAGTCTCTTCTAAAGTGTAGCAATGAGCATAAAATCACCAGCAACTGTTGAACAAAAGAAAACAAAAAAAAAAGAAAAACAAAGACAGACAAAAAAAGAAGGGGACAGATACCCCAGGAAAAAAAGAAACCCTCGTGAAAATTACACAATTTAAAACTTCTTTATAGTTTATGATGTAGCAAAAAGATATTTTGAATCAATGTTTGTCCTATAGCACATATCTAGTGAGACAGGACGATCTAATAGAGAAAGTAAAGCCATTAGATTTTAAACATGTACAGAATTAGTCGGATAATCTGAAAGCAGCAAAAAGATCCGAAAGTGAAAGATCATCCAAAGCGCATCAAAACACCAAAGGAACAAATATAGATGCCAAAAACAGCAGTTACAGATAAATCTGTGAAATAAACATTTTGATAAACACTAACAGAGGACATGTTGAGTTCTTTTTGTTTGTGTACTTTTCTGACAAAGAAGCTGCCTCGTTTTGGTGTGTGTGTCTCTTTAAAAGTAATGAGCCCACCCTGAGTTTTCCTGGTAGACATCACTCCTTTGCTAGCGAGAATAAAAGTGGCAGACCTGTGTAAAAGTTTTGCTGTAGGCTGGAGGTGGAGTCCATGGGTGGAGATACCAGGGGATGGGAGGGGATTTTTTTTTTACCAGAATCCCACTGTGACATCAGGAGGAGAGCAAATTTGAAACAGAGCATTTTTCTCTGTGTTGTAAGACTTATGCAGACCACAAATAAAGGACTGAATGGGTTAATTTCACATTTTGTGGGTCGGTGGACACTCAGGTTACCCGAATATGTGTTCAAAAACACTGTAGAAGTGGATTTTACATTTACTTTAAAAACACACAGACAATATAGAAAACATACAAAGTGCAAATGCATGGTACACGGGTAGAAGTGCATAAAGTGTGCTGTTTCCAATTGTAAATTTGATAAACAAGAAGTTGATCTGTAAAAGTTGCAGAGTGTACAAAAATAAATGAACCACTAAGAAGCATGACATCAGCTCTCCTGCCTGCTATCTCCGTCCCTCCATACAAGACCTTCATGAAATTACCAATAACCACATCAAGAAGCAAAGGGGGAAAGTACAACACACACACAGATACCATACAACACTCTTTGATGTTTTTCCTTATAAGGTTAATGTATGGGACACCTGAGTTAAACAGAAGGGTCAGCCTACAGTACGTGTGGACGAGGCCTCAGCTGTTGCTCTCCGATCAGCTGACTGGACCACCTCACAATCTGGTTCCAAACACCTCTGTCGACAAAAGGGCGGTCAAAAGGGGTCATCATGGTTTCCTGGCTCACATAGGGTCTTGGTACACATTTTATCTGGAAAAAAGGAACCCCAGTGAATCATTGTTAGCAGAGCTGCTAAGCTAAATCAAGCTAAATCAACAGGAGAGTAAATTTGATACAAGTTTAAAACTGATCACTGCTCTATACCTGGAAGCTTAAGTGAGGGGATTCACACCTCAAGTCCTCAGGATTTGGGGAACTCAGTATGTTAAACTACTCAACTCATCAAAACAAACACATTGATGTCTGCCTTGCTTGAAATCAATAGTACATTTTCACAAGAAATACATTCCTTTAGTATATTACCTCAGGATTCAAATCTGGATAAATGCAACAAAACGAGTTCATTGAGAAAGTCACACTGGCTGCATCATTGTGTCCAATTGTTGTATGAGCACAAAGAGGACTAACAGTTATCACTTCAACCATTAACTAACAACACACAACACAACTTAGCCACAGCTTGATGTCTGCTTTGCTTAAACAACAAGCAAGAAAAGTAAATTTTCAAAAGAAAAGAGAATTTTCCTCATGAAAAATCTCTTACTGTGCATTAACAGTGCAATAAAGGTGGTTTTATTGATAACCTCACACGGGGCACCATTTATTTTGGGGTTTACCAGAGCTAATGCGCGGGCAACATTTATGTTGAGTTTTATCTATTCAAATTTGGTTGTATAAATTAATATTAATAATTAACCTTTAATTAGTTACTAATATAGATTAACAATATTATTAAAGTGAGTTAATAAGAAAAGGGGCACCACCCTGAAATCAGGGAAAAATAACCAAAATATCACCAAAATCAGTCTCAAATTAATTAATTAAATACTAGTATCATTAATAATTAATAACTTGTATTTCATAAATTGAAGGCGTTAAATCCGTACAAAAAGTCCTTGCACCCAGCTTATATCACAATGGAAATACACCAGTAATCACAAACAACTGCTCACTTAAATTATAACAGGATTTATTTAACAAAGCCACATCAAGTCAATCAATGAAACTCAATGAAACAGATAACTATAATAAACCAAACTACAGCAAACAAAGTATTGACAAGGAAACAGAGTCGCACACGTATATGCGTGTGTGTGTGTGTGTGTGTGTGTGTGTGTGTGTGTGTGTGTGTGTGTGTGTGTGTGTGTGTGTGTGTGTGTATGTGTGTGTGTGTGTGTGTGTGTGTGTGTGAGAGAGAGAGAGAGAGAGAGAGAGAGAGAGAGAACAAGATGGAGGAGAGAGACAATGCACCTTGTGGTCACATCACAGATGAGAGTTATTGAGAGACGACTGCTTTTATCGACCCTACACTTAACACCTATGTGTTAGGTGTTGCAGAGCATGCTGGGAGTAAGAGTCATTTAAAGGACTCGTACCCAGGCTTCTGTATTGGCTACACTTTTCTCATAAGATAACTCAAAGGATTTTACTGCTTTTTACAAAATAAATGAAATAAAAATACATGAATTCATTTCTTAACATTCTTATGAACTTTTATGAACAAACACTTTTAAAACCTCTAATTATTTATCAAAACAAATATTTATTCCTATTTTAACACTGGGCTACACATGGTTAACTCCACAACTGATCAAACATAAACTTTACAGAAGATCTGTTTTAGAACCTACTCTGGAGCTCGTTAATCATTACTGTTTCACTGTTTGATATCAGAGCTATTCGAAATGAAAGTACATTCAGTATTTGTTCAACAACATTGTGCGTCACTCATCTTCTCTTTATAAACCTGAAGGAGAGCAGAGCTGCATCAAATGATGGACATAGAGATGGTGAGTACTGTTGATTTTTCTGTCAAGATAAGTAAGTGTTGGTTGGTAAACTGTAAATTTGTAGCACAAAGGGGTATGACAAAACAATGTCACAGATCACATAAACATGACTGGTACAGTTAAATGTAACCTGTCAAGCCGGATTATTGCTCCATTAAATACTTGTCTGTGGTAATAGCTCAACACTGTCTTCTCCAGTCTTCTTTAAGAGTGACTTAAATGTGATGTTATAAACCTCTGATAACTAACAATGACTCCGGTGTTTGGATGTTTGTTTCATCTCCAGGTGAAGCCAGCCGTGTTGTTGCTGCTGGCCCTGATGGCTCTGTCTTCGGCCAGTCCTCTCGACATCAGGAGCAACACAGAACAGAGAAATGGTAAACATTAACCGTCAGCTAAGGGGATGAAGGAAAAATACACCCAAGTAAAAACCAGCTTTAATGATGCACGAAAATGGAAATGGTAAATTGACTTGAGTTTGGAGAGTTCTTTTCTCGTCTTTTGAACACTTAAAGACCTTTATTAATTAAAATATCATGAAATTTCAAAAGAGATAAAGTTTGGATGTCAGTAGAGTCAGTAGTGTAAGTGAGTAAGTGTGTGAAAAAGTGTATTGTGCAGCTGCTGGATAGAGAAGGAAGACGAAGTAACAAAACAAGGCGCATGCAGAAAGTCTCATGATCATATTTTTTCTTCTTCTGTTGACTTTATGTGGAATTGTAGAATTTTATGGCGGTTAACTTCGATATGTGTTGCATTACCGCCACGGTTTGGATAGTTTCAACTCCATTCTCCCGATCAGACTAAGGTGGCAGCTTTTATGATGACTGTGAGCACTGCAACCAGGTGCTCTCAGTCTGGCTGATTAGACAGCCACCCTACCAATTACACAAATCTGCAACACAAGAAGAGGGAATGCTGAACCTAACAGGACACAGGGCTGTCACAAAATTCACACACTGATGGTAGAGGCTGCTATTTAAAGTATCTATCAGTAATCACAGTGATGACATGGGAAAATAGCCTGTCAGTGGTGGTCTTGAGACCTAGACTGTTGAAGAAATTACTAAGACTTGACTCCATACAATAAGACTCAGTTGACTTACGTTGATGAAAGTTTATACATCAGATGAATACTCGAGGAGACATGATTCAACACCACACTTCTGTTCTCGTGTCTTGCTCAATCACATCTGCCGAACTTCTCGAAAGGCATCGCATATATCCTAAAGACATTATCATTGTCAGGGTCACATTGACCCACCTAGACTAAACTGTGATGTCAATAACACTGGAGCAGACAACAAGTCTACCAAACATCCAGCAGACATCAGGAAGAACGGTTGACACTCCAAGCTGTACTAGGTGTTCTAATAACAGCTGAACTCTGTCAGGTCTGACTGACATTAGAGAACAGTGAATAACCCTAGTGACATCTGTACATTATAATCTAAATAACTACAGAAATTCCAGGCCAAGACCAATTTCGTGTACGACAACACTAGTCCCATTCATTAAAAATTGTACCTTATGTTGGGAAGGCAGAACAATGATGCAACTTGAAATAATTGGCACTTCAAGCAAAGTTCAGATACCTGAAAACTTACTTGTCACACATGCATCCATCTGATAATTTCAGAAACATTTGAGTGTGAACAAAAGCAGAAAACCAATGGATAAAAAAAACTTAAAGGAAGAGCAACTGAACTAGTTGTTAGTAACAATTTATTTGTGTCATCTCTGAAAGGTAACCTTTCACTTTTTGTTTACCCTTCTATTAAAGTAAAGTGCTGTTTCCTTTTTTCCCTCCTGTCTCCTTCATTAATCAGATCCACATGACAGTCCTAACGTCACATTGAACTCATCACTGAAAATGGATCCTCGTCTTTGGACTGTGTCTGAGTTCTTACAGCAGAGGGAGGTCAGACAGCAGAACAAGGTTCAATCCCCCATCGTCATGCCAGATGGAGACTCTTTCCTGGAATGGGTGACCTGGAACAACTCTCTCCCTAACAATTCAGTTTCCATTTACAATTATTATGTCGGTCGCACTGATTATGTCTGCAAATACAAGTGTCACGCTGGTTTTTATTCCCCTAGTAAGGGTACTTACTGCCACTATGCCAACGCAAAGAAAGAATATACTGGTTTCCCGTTTGAGGTCCTGGTGAACAAAGACAACTTTGAGATCCTGGAGTGGAAGGATGATTCACGTGGTTCAGTGCCCAAGAATTCAGTGAGAATATGCCCTGGAGAGAACATATATGTAGGGAAGAACAAATATGGACTTGGTAAGGTTATTCAAAATAAGGCCTTCTACTTGCCTTGGAAGGGTTCTGAATATTCATACAATGACTACCAGGTCCTGACCATCAGTGAGAATATAGTCAGACAGCAGATTGACAATGTCAGATACACCACTCGTGGATCAGAAATGATAAAATATCCCACAGAGATCATGCGTGTGTCCACCATCAAGAACTTTGAATGCCACCCAGTGCTGAGAACAGACACCCTCTCAAAGACGTATGATGTGACTCAAAGGTGGGACTTTGGTTTATCTATCATAGCTGGCGTTAGAACATTCATCACAGTCGGCGTCCCCTTCATTGCTGACGGAAAGATTGAGATCAGCTTTGAAACAACGTTCCAGTACTCCATGGAAAACACTGTGACAGAAAGTATCACTGATACTGTTTCTGTGCAGCTCACAGCCCCTCCTAACACATCCTGCTCCATTAATATGATGCGGTATAAGTACAAGCTTACCATCCCGTTCACTGCACGCCTCAGACGCACCTATGGTAACAGGGAGATCCACACCACGTCCATCACTGGGACGTATAGTGGTGTTCAGGTTGGAAAAGTTGAGGTGTTGCTTGATAGATGTAAACCTCTAGGGCACTCTCAGCCATGTGCATGAAATGTAAAGTCCAACATTATGATTGAAATGATTTATCTGCATGTTTGATTAACTTCCACTTTTTAACAATGATGACACTCTGGCCCAGAGGCAAATAAAAGCAGTCTAATAGATCTATGCCTGTACCTTGATAAACTGTTTGAACTTGAATAAAATCACATGGTGTTTGAAAGTCCTCCTCCGCTCAGAGTTTTCTCTTTGTCTTTGGTTTGGAGGTTTAAGCCTCACTGTGTAGAGTGAAGACTTTTAGAGAAGAGATTCTCCTGAAGTGTCTGATGGTATCCGACTTCAAAATCTGAAAGGATTTTAAAACTTCTGCAGTGTGAGCTGGGCTTTAACCAACCAGAATGCAGGACTCAAAACACTCAGAGTGTAACACACAGTCCAGGTCGGTACACAGGCAATCAGTCAGTGTGGGGAACAAACCCAAAAAAGGAGCAGGCAAAAAAACAGTCAAAAATCAGACGATGGTCAAAACCTAGAGCCTGTGGAAAGATGCTGGGACAAAGTGACACGACCTAGCATACAAAAAACTGGCATCCTGAGGGACGACACACTGGGTTTAAATACACAGACAGTCAAGAGATAACAAGACTCAGGTGAGTTCAATCAGGGCGGGGAGCTCAAGGCCAGAAAACATGAGAAGCACGGGTGACACTCCCACAGCTAGGTGTTTGTTCTGCCCTCTGAGTCTGCCTTCTCACCGTAAACAATAGGGCATGGAGCATGGAGAAAGCACTTTATAATAATAATTATAATAATAATAATAATAATAATAATAATAATAAATTAGATTTATATAGCGCTTTTCTAAATACTTTGACAGGAAACTTTGACACTTTGAAAATGTTCTGCATCCTATTCTATAAGTAAAGTTTAGAGAGCATTACATGGAAATAAAATAAAAGCACAAGTCATACGTTGTATTATGAAAGAACAGTATTAGAGTACATTCACTAAATTTAATTCCACAACTGAGACAATCCCTAACCTGGATGTATATTTTTTAACCGAAGTGAGGCTTCTGTAGTCAATAAACGATCTTTGACTTCAACAGGAAACAGCCGTTGATCTGCTTCCTGGTTCCGCCCCCTCTGAGTGGTTGTAAACACAGCTCCGTCCGGCTCTCATGGTCCCCTCTCTGCTCCTCTGACTCCTCCACGATGGGAGAAAACGACGAAGGAGACATCATCGAGCACCACGCGGAGGAGGAGATGGAGAAGAGGGGCGCAAGGAGCCACGCCGAGAGCGTGACTCCGTCCGACCGGGAGGGCCACAGCGGGACTCAGTCCTCCCACCGCCTGCTGGCCTACAGCGACGCCCTCATCTCCATCATCGCTACTGTCATGGTGCGACACA
The DNA here is from genome assembly GCF_963584025.1 of Labrus mixtus. Classification (NCBI taxonomy): domain Eukaryota; kingdom Metazoa; phylum Chordata; class Actinopteri; order Labriformes; family Labridae; genus Labrus; species Labrus mixtus. Next base: position 32,516,964 of record NC_083616.1, read on the forward strand.
CACACTCAAACATGCACACAACCTGCTGAGACACACACAGACACACAACCTGCTGACACACACACACAGACAGACAACCTGCTGAGACACACACAGACAGACACACAACCTGCTGACACACACACACAGACACACAACCTGCTGACACACACACACAGACAGACAACCTGCTGAGACACACACAGACAGACACACAACCTGCTGAGACACACACATAGACAGACAACCTGCTGAGACACACACAGACAGACACACAACCTGCTGAGACACACACACAGACAGACAACCTGCTGAGACACACACAGACACACACAGACAGACACAGAGACAGACAACCTGCTGAGACACACACAGACAGACAACCTGCTGAGACACACACAGACAGACACACAACCTGCTGAGACACACACAGACAGACACACAACCTGCTGACACACACACACAGACAGACAACCTGCTGAGACACACACAGACAGACAACCTGCTGAGACACACACAGACAGACACACAACCTGCTGAGACACACACAGACAGACACAGAGACAGACAACCTGCTGAGACACACACAGACAGACAACCTGCTGAGACACACACACACAGACAGACAACCTGCTGAGACACACACAGACAGACAACCTGCTGAGACACACACAGACAGACACACAACCTGCTGAGACACACACAGACAGACACAGAGACAGACAACCTGCTGAGACACACACAGACACACAACCTGCTGACACACACACACAGACAGACAACCTGCTGAGACACACACAGACAGACAACCTGCTGAGACACACACAGACAGACACACAACCTGCTGAGACACACACACACACAGACAGACAACCTGCTGAGACACACACACACAGACACACAACCTGCTGAGACACACACAGACAGACACACAACCTGCTGAGACACACACAGACAGACACAGAGACAGACAACCTGCTGAGACACACACAGACACACAACCTGCTGAGACACACACAGACAGACACACAACCTGCTGAGACACACACAGACAGACAACCTGCTGAGACACACACAGACAGACACAGAGACAGACAACCTGCTGAGACACACACAGACAGACACAGAGACAGACAACCTGCTGAGACACACACACAGACACACAACCTGCTGAGACACACACAGACACACACAGACACACAACTTGCTGAGACACACACAGACACACACAGACACACAACCTGCTGAGACACACACACAGACACACACAGACACACAACTTGCTGAGACACACACAGACACACACAGACACACACAGACACACAACTTGCTGAGACACACACAGACACACACAGACACACAACTTGCTGAGACACACACAGACACACAACCTGCTGAGACACACACAGACACACACAGACACACAACTTGCTGAGACACACACAGACACACACAGACACACAACCTGCTGAGACACACACAGACAGACACAGAGACAGACAATCTGCTGAGACACACACACAGACACACAACTTGCTGAGACACACACAGACACACACAGAC
>NC_083616.1:32526005-32538505 GCF_963584025.1 Labrus mixtus
AGACCGCCATCGATGGGACTCCAGCGCCCCCTGCAGGAACAGACACTGGACGTCACTCAGTCCTCAAACATTCATATTTACAGTCTGTGGTAAAAACATAGTGCACATGATAATCCTAATCGTGTCGTTCTTTATTCCGTACAGTGTCTGATCGTGTTGTACGCCTTCAGCCGTCCCTTCCTGCTGAACGAGCAGATCCAGATCTCCGAGAACCAAACCTTCTACAAAGAGCACATCCTCAAAGTCATCATGAGGGTTCCTCTCATGTGCTTCATCGCCAGCATCTTCTCCTTCATCTTCTTCCAGCTGGTACGTCCAATAAACGCCTTAACCACGATACGTTCTCAGGGTTTCCAATGCGTCCTGGAAAACCTGGAAACCATTGACCAATTTTTACAGTCATAGAAAAAGCAAAATGTCCTGGAAAATTATTGAAACATTCTCTAAATTTTCCCCTTAGTCCTCAAAATTAGACCTCGAACGATTAATCTGCCAGTCCATAATATCGGCCTATATTAGCTATCGGTATCGGCAGATTTGATCACAACTATGCGCCAATATTACTAGATTTAGTCGCCGGTCAAATAGCATTTAATTACAGTTTCATTGTATTACACTAGCAGTTCTCTGTCACCAGCAGAGGGCGCTATATAGATTACAACACGCATCATCACTGCAGAGTGTCGAGCGGTGATGAACATACATGCTCAGTGATTTTCCAGCTGAGTGATCATCTTCTCTTCATTATAAATCTTTTCCACACGTGTTTGACTGAGGGATCAACACAATAAATGTGTTTATCTATATCTACAGATAGAAGAAAGATATCGGCTGATATATCGGTAACAGATTTTTTGTCTCCTTAATATCGGTATCGGCCCCTAAATCTCCACATCGGTCGGTCCTATTCAACAGATGTTTATCTCGTCTGAAGGAGCTGTCCTGATTTAAAGTGTGGACTGTGTGGTGACTCTTTCCTTTCTGTCTCTCAGTCGTATGTTCTGTTGGCGATCGTCATCTTCCTGCCGTACATCTCGCGGTCTCTGAAGTGGTGTCGGAACAAAGCCATCGGTAAGAACCGGACTTCAGGTCCACGTTGGCTCTGGATGTGGATTCTTTTTTTTTTAACATGAACCAAACGTTGCCCCCTGCAGGTCAGGTGGAGGAGACTCCGGACTCCATGATGTTTTACACCTACCTGCCCAACGAGCCGCTCAGCAAGGAGCGCGTGGAGGCGTTCAGCGACGGAGTTTACGCCATCGTAGCGACGCTGCTCATCCTGGACATCTGGTCAGTGTCACTGAGATTTAACAAACGCAGGATTTTAATACACGATGCATTGTTAGTTTAAGAAATAAAGGTCAGAGCGAGTTCACATGAGATGAGATGAACATGTTGGATTTAATGGATTTACAAAACCGCTTAAAGTCTTTATATGTGATGTTTTGATCCAGCAGATGTCGCCCTTGAGCACCAGCATGAAACCAAAACAACTCGCGCTGCATTGTTGTGTTAGCATGCTAATGCTAGTGATCTTTATTATGCTCGTATCTTCACACTGCATGTAAATTTACCTGAAATGAGCGTGATCTAGAAACACAGTTAAGCAGTGAGTACAGTATGTTATTCTTCTTTTCTCTAGTCCCTCAATTAAACAACTTTTATACTCGAGGGGAGGAGTCAGCCGGCCGTCCGGGCGATGTAAACAAAGTGAAGATAGGACTCTGAAAACTCTGAAAACATCACAGACAGTGGGACTCGGGTGTTACACCCATTGTAGACAGTCATGACTCACAGAGTTATTTTCAGAGGAGATACTTGATTTATATTTAAGTGTGAAAAATTTAGGGTTTAGTTCCTGTAAGGCCCTGCGTCCACATGGCGTTTTTGTTTCCGGGCAGAAAAGCGCTGGCTGTGAGCTCGGGAGTTTTTGCATGAAGCGTTTGTGTGCTGACAAGAAAAGCGCTAAACGTCCGTCCTGTCTCCATGACGACAGTCTGTTGATAACAGTCGCTGTATGAGCGACACTGCTCCGTTACTTTTTACTGCATGTTTTATATTTGCGATCGTTTATTTCCCGATGAGACAGATTTTCAACTTGAGCGCTCGGAGCGGCCGCACAGAAAGGGCGGAGCACTCGGAAAGACGCTGGGCCGCCGCTTTCTGCTGAGAACGCTCTCCCCTCATTGAAAACAACAGAAAAAAGACGCTCTGTGGACCTAACTTTGAGTGAAGCGGCGTCGCTTCTTCACCTGAGGTCACATTTATAACGTCTCAAACTTCCTTTGAAACGATCAGAAACACAGAATGAACAATAACGTGCAGCTATGATTAAACCTTTGTGGATCCATTCTGATAAACCGTGTTTTTCCTTCCTTGCAGCGAGGACAACGTTCCCGACCCGTCCGTGGTGCAGAAGCAGTTTGGCGGCTCTCTGGTGGCGGCCCTCCAGGTTTACGGTCCAGAGTTTCTCGCCTACTTCGGCTCCTTCGCCACCGTCGGCCTCCTCTGGTTCGTGCACCACTCGCTCTTCCTCCACGTTACCAAGACGACGCGCTTCATGGGCCTGCTGAACACCTTCTCGCTGGCGTTCGTCGGAGGCTTGCCTCTGGCCTACCAGCTGACGCACGAGTTCCCGAACAACTCCCGGAACGAGCTGGAAGCCATCCAGATCAGCTGTGTCATCATTTTCTTTGCAGGGATTTTCCAGCTGGCGATCTGGGTGGTGGCGCTCTATAACGAACAGGAAACGCTGCACCCGTACGTACGCTACGGAGGACGCGAGCACGTCTTCATGCTCGCTAAGCTAGGTCTGTACCCGTGTGTAGCCTTAGGGACGTTCTTCCTCACCTGTTTCCTGAGTAAATTTAGCGCTCCGATCTTCCACCTGATGGAGATCACGGTGCCTTTCGCTTTCCTCGTGCTCAGGCTGCTGGTGCGTGCAGGGTTAGCTCTGATGCGGCTGTTTTTCTGTCCCGACGGGGCGGACCAGAGATCTGTTGTTATAGAGGACGAAGACGAGACAAGAGTGCCATTTAACGCTTTAGTGACTTAGCTTTGAGAGGAGAGTGGAGAGAAAGTCAAGCTAGCACAGAGCAGGGAGCTGCAGCTAAAGGAAGAGACGGGCTCTCTTTTAACCTGGTTCAAACTCTGAGAAAGAATCAATGGGATTAAAAGAGACGTGTCTTATTTTGAAAGGGAAGGCAGGAAGTGGACCAGAGAAGTGAAGGACACCGACGGCCAAAAGTCCATCCTTTCATTTCATGTTTTCACTCGAATACTTTAAGATGCTTCTTGTGATTAGCGAATAATCAACAATCGTCTTCTTTGTGTTCTGATTTATTTTACTTTCATTTCTTAAAGTCACGCGTTTGAAAAAGTGGCTTTAAACGGTGGACGACTAAACGCCGATCAAACTTTAAACCTTACTCTGACAGATTCAGAAGAAGCGCTGACAGGTACAGGTGTGATGACAATCCGTCCTATCCAGTCGTTTATTCATGTTTTGGACGGTGCCTAAACACGCTTCACCCCGAAGTCCAGTTTGTCTGACTAGTGTGAGTGCTCCAATCTGTGCCCAAGCACGCTACACTTCCTTGGCCCCGGCTCGCTCTGAAGAGGTGTGCTTCTGCACGGGACAAAACATAGAGGGGCAATCGTGCTTAAGCACGGTACGGGACAACTGGGCGGAGTGTGGGTGCGCCCTAAAAGACCCAAATCTCTGCATATATCGTTCCTAAAACATCCCATTGTGTCCGAGCGAACGTGTCAAACTCTTTAAAGGAATACTTCACCATGAAACATGAATCTGTATTGACATTGGGTCATATATGTAGAAATGTGAAATACATTTTGAAGTTGGTGCCTTCTTGATTGAGAAAAGGCAGAAAGTGTCTTTTTGGCTCATGTTGATGAAAGACACCAAATCCCAGAATGCACAGCACCGCAGGCCACTCCCACTAAGGTCCTCTATTTACAGACATTTACTTCAACACATACGGCCGTTTCCTCAACTGATTCTGAGATTTCTTCCAGAAGGAATTTGCATCTTGTAAATTCCTGTCAGTAAACAGACTCTATGTCTGTGTCCATAGACAAACAGTGAGAGCACCGACACTACCAGTCCACCCCAGCTCGAGCCGGCTCCTCGTCCTCACAGCCGCCGACAGGCAGGCCTTGTGTCTCGGCTGCTGAGCTGGCAGCGGCCGGCAATATAGCAATATAGCCGCAAGACGGTTGCTGCCGACAGGCTGGTTTTGTTTCTCGGCTGCTGTGGCCAGCGGTGGTCCCGGCGGCCAGCGGTGGTCGCGGCGGCCAGCTGTGGTCCCGGCGGCCAGCAGCAGCAGCAGCCAAGACACAAGACCGGCCTGTCGGCAGCAGCAGTCTCGCCGCTATATTTATATTTTTTTTACCATTATCAACTTTCTCCATAGAGCCTGTTAGCGTAGCTTCCAAGCAATATGGCGGAGGTTAAGTTTCGATTCTGGGAGTGAGTTCCCACCCACTGATCTGTGATTGGTCTGTAGCTTCAGTGGTCGAAAATATGAGGAACTAGCGTTGTAGTTTCACCCCGCTAACCGCAACAGCTTCCAGTGACGCAAAAATCATGATTTTGCGTCACTGGAAGAGCTCCTTTACAGACTCAGAAATACAAAGATTTCTCATCTCAGGGGAAAATGAGGGCGGGATGCACGACCATTCAGAAACACTACCAGGTTTCTAATGATACAAAGATTAATGCAGATGGTGAAGTATCCCTTTAAAATAAGGTCGTCCTGTCTGCAGACACGCTCTGAACAGTTCATCCACAAACCTTAAATTTGCACTATTTCAAATGTTATGATGAAGAATATTTTTTGTTTTGTGCACTGGAATGAGAAACTTTAACTGCACTGTATCTCAATGACCTGTTTCTCTTCACGGCTGCAGGACAATCAGGTGTACCACGTCTGTCCAGAAGGGGGCGCTGTTGTTTGTGTTTAAAAGGTCCTGCAGCTGTTTCCGTCCCCATCATTGAGGCAGTGAACTTTCATGTGTTTGTTTTTATACCGACTCTGAGGACAGTCGATCCTGAGATGCACTTTAACAGAAACCTGTCAGGTGTCTGAAGACGGAGAAGGCTCTGAATGTGTGCAGGCGAAAAACCTGTCATGTTTTTTTTTTTTTTGTGATTGGGATGAATCCAGAAATCAGCTGCTCTCAGATCCAAGCGTGGTTGTTATTTGTTTGTTTTTGTGTCACTCCTTCAGAACGGCCAACAGATTCTTTTTATTTGTGACAGGAAATCAAAAATCAAGAAACTAGCTGGTTTTTAATAACTCGTTAAAAATGGGAAAATGGGGTGCCGGTGGTCGAGTGGTTAGTGCATGCTGCCATCGTACAGCGCCTACACTCCTCAAAGCGTGCAGCCCGGGATAGAATTCTCCTGCAGGATTCGAACCCGGGCTGTGTACATGGGGTGTGCGCACTAACCACTACACTAACGGCGCTCCGAGCCTGTGGACTGTTTTTGTGCCCGTTCTAAATTGCGATATATTCCAAAAGTTTTATACATTTTCTTGAATGTTTGACTGAAACGTGCGATGACATCAGACTTGGTAAAAGTCAACTGAGTTAAATCGGTTGTCTGTCGTAAGTGTTCGGTGGTGATGTCATTACACGCGTTGATGAACAGCTGGTTTCTTGATTTACGATTGGACCTGAATGTAACACGTGTCCTTTCAGTCTTTGAAGTGAAGCATTAGTTTTTGTTTTGAGACATTTTCAGCTGATAAAATCTTCTCATTTTTTATTTTCTCAAAGTGTAAGCGTCTTAAAAACAGAAACTCAAACAGCAGAAGGATCTTTAATATCCGCTGACGTTACTCGAGCAGTTAAACTTTTAAGTCCGTATCGTCATTCTTCAAACTTCCTGTGACAGGTTTCTCTCTCCTCTCGATGCTCGTGATCGTCTGCAGGCTGCCGTTTTTCTTTCTCGCTGTGCAGTAATCGTTCTGTTTCAACCTGCTGAGCTGTTTGTGAATAAATCTGAAGTTCAACGTGAAGCCGAGTGATCCGTGTGTTTATTAAAAGGGACATATTCTGAAAAATCCTCTTCTACAGTGTTTGTGAACATTTCTGAGTAACCTGAGAGTCCACTGACCCACAACATGTGAAGTAAACCCATCCAGTCCTTTGTTTGTGGTCTACTTAAGTCTTACAACACAGAAGCTCTGTTTCTAATGTGCTCTCCTTGTGATGTCACAGTGGGATTCTGGTAAAAAAACAAAATCCCCTCCTCTCCCCTCCCCTCCCCTGGTATCTCCACCCATGGACTCCACCTCCAGCCTAGAACAAAACTTTTGCGCAGGTCCTCCATTTTTATTCTCTCTACAGAGGAGTGATGTCTACGGGGAAACTCGGGGGGGGGGGGTCATTACATTTAAAGAGATACACACACCAAAACGGAGCGTTCTGAGAGAGCTGGTTTATACAGGGTCACAAACCTCCTCTGGTGCTTGATTCATGTTATATTTTGACCAAAGCACAGCACAGATGTTTCATTTAGACCACATGGGGACTGTTTGAAAAGGTGGAGGAGGGGACTGTTTGAAAAGGTGGAGGAGGGGACTGTTTGAAAAGGTGGAGGAGGGGGCTGTTTGAAAAGGTGGAGGAGGAGACTGTTTGAAAAGGTGGAGGAGGAGACTGTTTGAAAAGGTGGAGGAGGGGACTGTTTGAAAAGGTGGAGGAGGGGGCTGTTTGAAAAGGTGGAGGAGGGGACTGTTTGAAAAGGTGGAGGAGGAGACTGTTTGAAAAGGTGGAGGAGGAGACTGTTTGAAAAGGTGGAGGAGGGGACTGTTTGAAAAGGTGGAGGAGGAGACTGTTTGAAAAGGTGGAGGAGGAGACTGTTTGAAAAGGTGGAGGAGGGGACTGTTTGAAAAGGTGGAGGAGGAGACTGTTTGAAAAGGTGGAGGAGGAGACTGTTTGAAAAGGTGGAGGAGGGGACTGTTTGAAAAGGTGGAGGAGGGGGCTGTTTGAAAAGGTGGAGGAGGGGACTGTTTGAAAAGGTGGTGTTTAAAGAAAGGACAGGAAACAAAGATGTGACACGTTGTAGAGAAAACCGACTTTATTCATCTCGGTTACAGTAAACATCTTTACAGTATCCCTAACCCCCCGTCAACGTGGATCGCCCCGATATATTAACAGCCTCTTTATTATATATTATATATATATATATATATATATATATATTATCCACTCCAAAAGCTACACATCTCCATTAGAAAACATTTCAGCTCAAAGAAAAAAATCACACAAAATATTCACAAGAAGACAAATAAAAAAAAACATCCTCAGTGCATCGTTATCTGACGGCTCCTAAACGAGCCACTTCCTGTTTCTACCTTAAAGTCTGTGAACCTGTGAGGGTTATATAGAAATTATATATAAATATATATTAATGAATCCACACCAGCAGGTCAAATTTAAAGGTTGATGCTGAGAGTCTGGAGCGTGCCGACAGAATCAAACATTTCTTGAAGCAGGAAGCGGTCATCACGTCGTTCCTTCTTGATGCTTTTTATAAAATAAATAAATCTCTCTTTGATCTGTTTGTGTCTTCTGGTGAAACTGGACTCAGTAATTAAGTTAATGAATCATCAGATATGACACGTTCATAATCTTTTAGTTTCTCGAGTCGTTAATTCCTGATTTATAAATTAACTGATTTCAGCAAACTCAGAAGTTTTTAATAAACTGAAACATTTTAATTAAAGGGAAAATATGCAGGTTTGTTTGTGTGACGAGGACGGACCGCCGGAGGGGAAATGAGCCGGAGAATAAAATAAAAATTTCATGTGAGCAGGGGCATGTCCAGAGGGGCGGCACGGGCCCCCCTTTAAATCTTATTGGCCACCCCAGAATACTTAAAGGGTTAATATGAAGAATTTTCACATTAAAATATCTAAATGAATTAAAAATGGTCTAAAAATATGTTATATTGTTGAGTTCTTACATTACCTCGAATATTTCCAACAGTTATCAAAGCCACAGAAATCTGTTATTTTAGAATTTTTAGACGGAAACAAAATTTTTACCGTTGCCGTGGAAACACCGGGTGTTACGTCTAAGACCGCTGCATAGGTAAGACGTTTTCTGATTAATTCTCTAATTATCAGAGCGTGTTTAATATTTTAGGTTGCACACACTCCAGACTCTGGGTCATAATTACACCGTCTGCGGTCCGTGCTGATTGTTGGTGGCGTTCAGTCGTCTGAACGTGATCTTATTTTGAAAGGTTGAAGAGAGAAAAACTCTGTAAAGCAGGTTTATACAGTACGATACAGCTGGTCCCAAAAAAACATCACCCAGCAACACTTTTCTTTGTAAAACGCCAAAATGCACAAAAACAAAAACCGGACGAATAAATTCAAACGCCGTCTGCGTCCGCCTGAAGGAAGTGAACAGAATTTTAAAAAAAGGGGGACACACATTGCACAGGCCGCCAAAGTTAAAGTCCTCGCGTTGCTCCGCAGCTCAGATCCAAACTCTGCTCGAGTCGTCCGTCAGGAGAGCGGAGACGAGAGTTTGGATCGGTGAGCGTCAGAGCGTCTCTTAAATAGAAATAAATCAGTGTTAATCAGACAGTGCTTTGGTAAACAGTTCAGAGAATCTCTACAACACAAACCGTCCGACAGCCTCGTCCTGACGCTTCCACTTCCTCACTCATCAATCATGAATATAACAGTCTACCCCCCCCACCACCCCCCTCTTGCATAAGATCAAATATTGCTGATAAAACATCGGCCCAGAGGATCACGGTCTATAAACTCAGATCTCATCAGTGAGAACTTCCTGCGGCACCAACTACATTCAAACTGATTTAATGCAGACGAAGATTTAAACATCGAGTGAGAGGACGGAGGAAGGTCAACACGTTCGGTTTCTCCATCAGAGAGTCAGAAGAAGAAGAACATCACGCTCGGGTGCGTTGAGTATGGAGCGGGGAGGCTATTAGCCTAGCTTAGCATAAAGAGTGAAAGCAGAGACCACATCGTGTCTTTCTTCGTCTTACTCGACCTGCAGGAGATTTTTTTTTAAACCGGTGTCAGACCACACATCCTCACGTTGACACCAGACACACGCCGTAAATGTAAAACAAAATGTTTCAATACTTTTTGACATCACGTGTTTTTAAAACGAGGCAACATCTGTTATTGTAATGGTCGATAAGTAACGGACGCCATCCGTCTGTTAAGACTGAAGCGTTGGCGAGGCAGACTCCTTCACAAACACACTGGCACCTTTAGGGCCTGTGACCACAGGAAGCACTCACGACCTCCTCTTCAGAGGGCTCCTCACCGGCGCCCATTGTTGCTATGGTTACTAATATTTACTTTAATTCAAAGAAATATCACCATGAAGATGATGTAAAGGAGTCGTGACGTCAGCAGCAGCTCGACACCTGGAAACTGTTCCCTCCAAAAAGACGAGGCAGACGAGCGTCTCCTCCGCCATTGCTGTTAAAGCGGATTTTGTAAGTCCCGCCTTGTCTGGATTCTGATTGGTTGGTGAGCTAGAAGTGACATTGAGGAGTGCTGCGCTCTTCTAAAAGTTAAACTGTTTTCAACTGTGAGCGCAGTAACAGCTGACACAGAGGGCGGTTTAAACGCTGACCTTCATTGATTTGTTTTGAAAACGGGCGCCGTCTGTGGACACGGGCCCTCAGGCGTTGCCGATGTTTTAGTGAAATTTACAGAATGTGCAGGAGTTTGCCTACGACTTCTTTCTTTGCTGCTGTCATATCGAAACAGGTTTCTTTTGATTCATATCCAAATTGAAAAAGCTGCTACCATGGCGACTCCACCAGGTTGAAGATCGTGTTTTCATTTCGAGGCTCCTAAATCGATGTAAATCGATGTTTTGCAGAAGTTTCCTGCTTTCAGTCTTTCCGCTGCTTATTCTCCGGCTCCACACTAAACACACCGCATGGCTTCGGCTCTTCTTATCTGAAACTCTCAGACCGTCTTCCAAACGTTGACCTCTCCCTCTCAAACCTCGATGTAATTCTTACCCAGCATCCCCTCGAAAAAGCAGCGACCTCATATCAAACCTACGTCTACAAGTTAAAAATCTAAAGTCTTCATGCTAAAGGCTACGGATGAGTTACTCCTCTTTTCTTTTTTCTTTTTTTTTGCATATCATTTCTGAAAGCTTCAAAGTGTTTTTCTCTGCAGCAGGTCACGTAAGTAGTTTAGAGTATGTAGTAGTATTTGTTCAGATAAATATTTCCAGTATATTTATGTACACGACATGAAGTTGAAGTGTTGACGCTCTAGTTTCTGCGTTAGCATGCCTACAGTCAAACTCTGCCGACTGGAAATTGTGCGACTCTCTTTTTTTTCTTTTTTTTTTTAGATTCAGACAGAAAACTAAAAGCTAAAAAGTTCACACTGTGGAAGAAGAAACATGGCTTGGGTTAGCAGGACTTGCGTACATGCTACATGTTTTGTTACGCTGTGAGGTTAGCTTACATAGAGTCTATAAAACAGAGTCTACAGTATGCCGCCGCCGCGTCTTCACTTCACCCACACAAAGACGAGTCATCAGTCTGTTCGCTGCAGCTCAGGTCCGCCCGCCCCACACTTTGGGCCCCAGGTTCTGCTGGTAAAAGCTTCTGAATTTCTTTGTTCAGCTAGAGTCAGTGCAATATCTGCGTCCACATGGAAGCTGCACACCCCCCCATGCGTGTGTGCAGAGAGAGCCATGTGCAGAGTCTGTTTGTTCCATTAATCTGCAGTCTGTGTTTTCTTAGGATGAGGACCTCAGCGTGTTTGTGTGCCGCTCCGAGTGGAAGCAACAAAGCCTCCCTTGTTTTTCTTGTTGTGTAAATGTGTTTTTTTTTAGGTTATTCCACGTAGTGTGAAGAGTCGCCTCGGCTTCAGGGTCGAGGTTTGGAGCTGGTTGGAAGTCGAATGAAGAGCCGGCAGGACGAAGAAGGAAGCTCTGCGAGTTGCTTTGGATCACACGCCAAACAGCCATACTAATGAGTGTGTGTTTGTGTCTGTGTGTGTTATGTGTGTGCATGCTTACACAAACTCTCCAAACCCTCACACACACACTTGTGTCGTCCCTCCTGTGTAGCCGGCCGTGTTTCACTCGGCCGGGGCGGCGGCGGCGGGCGGCAGCATGCCTCGCTCTCTCAGGTGTGAGTTGAGCGTGTGGAAGATGCCGAGCTGCTGGTCAGGCCGAAGCATCAACAGCTGCTGCAGCACTTTGCTCGGGTTCGGTCCCCTGCAACACAAAAAACAAACACATGAGCAGAGTCCTCAATCAGGAGCGAGCTACCTCAGCGTACAAGAAACACCAACTATTAGAAAACATGTTGATCTCTCGCTCTGCATGGGTCTGTAAACCTTTCTGTGTTCTAACCTCTCTCCATTTTTCAAAAAGCATCTCCAATATTGATCCTAGTTTGAGCACGTTTCTGCTCGTGGAGCTTATTAGAAACATGCAGAGGCTTTTTAGGTCGGGTACAATCACTTCTATCTGAACCACTTCTCTTGCCCGCTTCCATCGCTGCAACACCTGTTGACCTGATAACTGCTCTCATATCTGACAAACCGAGGGGCGTCCAAAACGGCCGTGTGGGGGCGTGTCTTAAAAGCGCCTACCTTCTCTGGTCCAAACAAATCCAGAGCATTCAGGACCAGAATCTAAAGTTAGAAGGAGGACTTCAACATAGCATGTTTCCTAAATGTCAGATGATTTCCCGCTCAAACACACATCCTTCATGTTCTCACCTGATGAAGCTGGCGATGTAGACGTGTGTGAAGGTGGCCATCAGGTACTGACAGTCGAATCGGTCCATGATGCCTCCGTGGCCCGGGATGGTGCTGGCAAAGTCCTGAAGGAGAGGAGAGAAAGGGCGAGAGATCAGGGTGGAGGTACCTGCAGGTGTGACAGGTGTGTGTGTTTCCCTTCAGAGCACTAACATGTGTCCTGCTGCAGTTTGCAGAGACAACCTGTGGTGTGACCAGGTGGAAACGTCTGCTGAGAGGTACTGATTACACAAACATTAAGTGGATCAGTTGTCTGAGAAATTACTTTTCCCAGCAGGGAGCCTTTAAACCAGCTGCTCCCCCCCCCTCCTCAGTGACAGAGTGACAGCGGGGGGGCCGCAGTGATGACTGTGAGAGGGATTACTTAAAGCAGAGCAGAGCTACCCGTCACTTCGGGGAAAATCTCTGCTCCTCTCTGAAATATTTAGATTACTCACTCAAACTGTCCGAGTCTGTGAGGTCCAGCTCAAAGCATTTCTTATGAGTCAAACAAACTCTATGTAAATATATTGTGGAGCAGTGACTTCCTAAAAAGGAAGTGAAGTCAAACTCCCATCTGTGTTTGTTGTTTTCAGCTCTGTGTTCACACAGGATGGCACGGCCTTCAGCTTGTTTACATTTCATGGCGCACTCACAGTAGGACTCCCCGTTCCCCCGCTGGCTCACACTGCTCCAGGACAA
>NC_083616.1:32541005-32676005 GCF_963584025.1 Labrus mixtus
CTAAAGAATGAGATCCAGGATATAGGCGGTCGTAACAAGTTTCCTTTAGAGGGGGTCTGAGCTCAGACTTAAAGAGAGGGGGAGGAGCTTAGACATTTGGGGGGAGCTCGGGGGAGAGCCGCTGCTCCTTCATAACGAAAGCAGCCAGCTGAAGTGGTCCGGGCATCTGATCAGGATCCCCCTGGACGCCTCCCTTTGGAGGTTTTCAGGGCACCTCCAACAGGGATTATCAAAATCATTGAGGTCTGCTGATCAGTCACTTGTGGTCGCACCTAACGAAAGCATAGGGGAGACCGGGCCTTCGCAGTTATAGCCCCTAAACTGTGGAACCAGTTGCCCCGCCCAGGTTAGGTTGGCACCCACGTTCCTCGTGTTTAAATCACGTCTGAAAACTTATTTGTATACTTTGGCGTTCTTAAACCCGGTATAAGAGTTTGTCTGTTTGTTTTTTTGCTGTTGTAAAGCACTTTGGTCAACTCTGTTGTTGTTAAATGTGCGTTATAAATAAAGTTGGATTGGATTGGATATATCCCGTCTGTCCTGGGAACGCCTCAAGATCGCCCAGGAGGAGCTGGAAAACGTTGCTGGGTAGAGAGACGCCTGGGGCAGCGTGCTTCGCCTGCTGACACTGTGACCGACTGTAGATAACGGATGGATGGATGGATGGATGGAAATGTTTTTTTGGCTCATTGAAAAGTCTCTGAGTCTCTGCAAATATTTTACATCCCTCAAAAATCCAAACATGGGGGGCCTCACGCTGAGAAATGTCAAAGACTGATCAGATAATGTGGACTAACTAAACATGTCTGGAACTGCTGGAGAAAAACTGCCTCTGGTATTTAGAAACCAGAGCATGTGATTGGTTAATAAAATCAGATGGAGTGCACTCACGATGAAGCCAAAGACCACAGTGGCAAAGAAGCCTCCGATGAATCCCTCCCACGTCTTCTTAGGGGAGAGCTGCAGAGAGGAGGGGGGGGGGGGGGGGGGTTAGAGACAGAAACAAAGACGCTCTTTCACGTCAACATGACATCAGCCTTGCCACACACTACATGTGATTTTAAATAAACTTCTTTCTTCCTCACGTCAGAGCGACTGAATGGATCCTGTGTGTACGGATGTTTAGCAGGAATTCATCAAATATAATTTTTCTTAGAATTAAGAAGATTTTGTAGTTTTCAAAGAATTCAGAATTCAAGAGGATTTTTTTTCAACCTGCAGCATTCGTCTCGTCCAATCACTGGCCATCTGTTTGGAGCTGATCAGAGAAGAGTTTTATGACCTCAGATTATGAGACTTTGGGGAATATAGAGATCTGTTCGAGATCAGCCCGTTCTTAACTTTCAGACAGCTTTGTGTGTCAGTGTAGAGAGGACGAGGACCTTTCTAGTCTTCCTGCTTCTCTTTAGGGGGATCCTGAGCTGAGATCCTAACTGGGATCTCTTCTCAAGGAGGGATGTGTGCGATTAGCCGTTTTGGACGCCCCTCGGTTTGTCAGATATGAGAGCAGTTATCAGGTCAACAGGTGTTGCAGCGATGGAAGCGGGCAAGAGAAGTGGTTCAGATACAAGTGATTGTACCTGACCTAAAAAGCCTCTGCATGTTTCTAATAAGCTCCACGAGCAGAAACGTGCTCAAACTAGGATCAATATTGGAGATGCTTTTTGAAAAATGGAGAGAGGTTAGAACACAGAAAGGTTTACAGACCCATGCAGAGCTGGATAAACACTGAAGCTTCAGAGTCCACCACATGGTGACCTGTGTGAGCATGGACTCTAGAGAGGAGGGGGGGGGAGACAGCTCTCTATAAGGTTTAGAATTTAGACTGCAGTACCCATTTTAAACACTAGGGGTCAGAGTTACAGATTTATAACTGCCGTGAGAGAAATCTGCTTCTACAGAGCTGCCGATCAGTTGAAGGAGGCTTTCTTCTCTCTTCATTTCTTAAAGACGAGTAAAAAAAACTTGAATCTGATGTAAAATATGGACAAGGTGAGCTCATGTTCAGCATACCTTTATCAGAGGAGTCCTCCCAAAGAAGAATCCAAACAGGTAGGCCATGATGTCGTTGCAGATCACGATGGAGATCGGGACAATGAACCTGAAAAATAAATCTTTTATAGCATCAGGAGGCGGTGGAAGGTCGTGAGATTAATTCTGACTGTCACTGGATATTGTGTCTGCTCTGCTATGAAACTATAAATAGCTGACAATTTAGCAGGAAGTACAAATCTTTAAAAATGTTTACCTGATGTTTACCTACATCTTAGATTTCACTCTTAAAGCAGTAAACTGTAACAGAGATGCTTTGTTTGTACATTCTGTATATACATAACTGTTGTAATAGTCAAAGTTTACATTGTGCACCAAACAGTGAAAAGACGACATGTGCAGTGATTCTCAGAGACAACATGGCAGGTTTTCCTCTGTCTGTCTGTGTCTTACCAGATCATCCCTTCAAACAGGTTCTGAATGACAAGGTGGGACTGAGTTACCACAATCAACAGGGTCACATGGGTCCAAGCAAACTGGAATGGCAAACACAAACACAAACACCACAGCGTCACTGCACTGGAATGTGGACCGGCTGCTCAGAAAAGTTGGCTCGTGTCAGAAATCATGAAATCATACAAACAGACGAGGTGAGGTGAGTGACACGGCAGAGTGAGATGAAGGTGAAACACATCAGAGTAAAGAGACAGGATGGGGGGGGGAGGAGCAGGCAGCAGGTGGGAAAGCTGGCAGGTGTTTGGGGATCAGTGTCGCAAAGTTATCCGAATTATTTAAACCAGGAAGCGCACAAAGAAAAAAAATATTTAAAACACACCGCTGCAGCCAAATCAAACCAAACAGGACGCAGTTTTTAAGATGAGAAAAAGCCTCTTTATGCTGATTAATACGACTCTAAGGGTGCACTCACGCTAGGGTGAGTTGTCCCGTCCCGTGGTTAAGCACGATTGCCCCCCCCCGCCCCCTTCTCATCCCCCCGCTGGCCTGCACTCACACCACTCCAGGACTAACCGGGCCTGAGCACGGTTACCTCTTGTACATAATGTCGTAATACAACACATGCATGGCTTTAGGTGATTATGAAGCGTGCTCAGTTTACAAGACAGGAGGACTCAAAAAAATAAAAAATAAATAAATGAAAGGGACGCATGGTCAAATCCCTGCTGCACATCAGAGAACATGACGGCTACTTTACTGACTTTGTGTCTTATTTTGACATAAGACACGCTTTAAGTCCCGCTTTAATGTTTTGAGTTTATTATAAACTAACTAAATAAGAGAGAAGGCATCAAAGCCACAAAACTGAAAGGAAATGTCTGCATGTATCTGTCGTTAGAGAAGCTTTTTAAATTTAATTCAAGTCGACGATCAGTTTGTATGAAATGATGAAGAGGTTAGTTTTTAAATGAGGTGAATAAACACGCTGCACGATGGAAGAATCAGCAACAACAGATGTGTGAGAAGAGAAGTGAAGTGAAGCCATTGCAGGAAGCCATTAACTCCCCGCCGGTCACATGACTAAGACCTACAGTCATGTGAGCGGCGTGGCGGCCGGGAGGGTCTGACTTGCCCTCCAGGTGGGCGGGTCTTAAGTGTGTGACGTCTCGCGACCCAGAACTTCCACCAGATACGTGTGCACTGCGTGTCCACTCCGGTCCAGTACGGCTCCCTCGTTTGTCAACACCCACCGGCTGCATTCTCCTTGTCTCAACAGCTGGAGTGCCGAGACATAGGAATTTTCGCGGTAATTTTACATATTCACTCACAGCAGCGCAAAATAATACGATGTATGTGGTATTAAACCGTATAAAACCATTTAAAACACATCAACAAACGCTCATACGGTCATTGTTCTGAACCGTCAAAACAAAGTGTTTTATTCTGAAAATAATCTGGATGTTTTAATGTTGTTTCAGTGTCTGACTTCCTGTCCCCCTCGATCTGCTCTGTGGTAAACTGATGCTCCGTGCTCCGACATCCTGCAGAAATAGAGACCTTGTGTATCTGCTGTAGAGGACTGACGGAGCTGAAACGCAGCTCAGCGGAGCAGGAGGAAGAACACAGACTGAATAAAGTAAAAAAAAATCAGCTCAGCTGCCGGAAAGGAGCGGAGACGGACCGAACACGCATCTGGTGGAATTTAGGCTTGAGAGTTATGGGGAGAACTTTTCTGTGATTTCAAGAATAATAAAAATTTGTGTTTCAAAAGAGAGATAAATGTTCTTCTACAATGGCAAGATCAGAGCTGAAGACGGAGGAGCAGCGAGGAGGAGGAGGAAGACGAAGAGGAGGAAGAGGAACAGGAGGAGGAAGAAGAGGAAGAGGAGGAACAGGAGGAGGAAGAAGAGGAAGAGGAGGAAGAGGAGGAGGTTACTCTGCTGATACACACCATATAAAACTGCAGGCGGTAATGTTTCTTCACTAAACTCAGCACAAACATGCAGAAACCTGTGAAAGAGTAGACAACATGCTGTCAGATTTTACAGTTCATTAAAACAAATGCATCACATGTAACACAATAATAACACTGTGTGTGTGAACGTTTAAATGTAGAGTCCGAGGTCGAGTCAGAGTTTAAATCAGACACATAAATCTAAAATGAGTCGACGGCCTCTCTGTCAGGTTCGTCCACGGAGTCCCTCAGGGAGCGGTTTCCTGCAGACAGACTGATGAAAACGCTTCAGGACTTCAGGATGTCCCTCAGCTCTAAAACTGCGGCTGACACTTTGCTGGGTCGACTGAAAGACGGCCAAGGGGGCTACACTCCAGACGATTTTGGGCCTGATCACCCAACCATCGGGGGGGAAACCCACTATTTTTGTCCAAATTTTTCTCGAGTGTTTGATGTCAATACTTTGATTTACTGCTCAGAGAATTCCTCACCTGGAGTCGGGCTGCCTCAGACTGAATACCTGAGAGTACAATAAGAGCAAGGAGAACCGGGAAGCGTCACCAACCGGGTGTTGCATCGTCTTTAACTTTTCACAAACATGTCAGCGAACATAAACACGAGGTGGAATATAAGAAAAAGAGCAGCTTGTGTAACTATGGCAACAACACGAGTCTCATGAAGACAAACCACAGCATACAGCCAGTGCTTTTCAGCACATAAAAAAATGAGTCGGCTGGCTGTGCGCTCCGGAGCGTGTGGATGAAGCGATTGCACGCTGAGAATAAAAGTGCTGAACGTGCGTCTTGTCTCCATGACAACAGTCTTTTAAAAACGGCTGCTATATGACCAACATTGCTCCGCTGATTTGCAACGTGTGTTTGATATTTGAGATCGTGTTTCCCCTTCATTATCACGGAGGATGTTCACCATCCTATGATTCATATGAGACAAATATACAGGGAATATCATAGCTTACATTAAAAAAAAAAAAAAAGAGCGCTGGTGACGTCAACGGCGCCTTTCTGAAAAGTTTGAAGCTTTTTAACCCAAAGCCCTCCGAGCGGCCGCACAAAAAAGCAATAAAGATGGTGGGTGCTGCACTTTTCACAGGAGCTAAAATGGAAATGAGCTCCTCCTGTTTTATAATCAGTCCTTAAACTTAAAACTTAAAGAGTTTATATTATTTTTATCCCGTAGATCGTCCCCTGCTGTTCACGCGCCGGGTCTGCTTTGAGTGTTTGTTTCCTCTAAACGTGGGCAGGAGCCGACGGTTCAAAGGTCTCGTGAGTCGCTCTGAGATACAGAGCTCATTACGCCTTAAAGGCGAGACTCACCTGCCAGGTACAGAGCGAAGGAGATGAAGCGGTGATAACGAGCCAGGAACTGCAGAGGCTCCTCCCTCTGCACCAGAGCGCCAAAGTAGTCCGCTACAGTTTCACCATAGAAGAAGTAGTTCACACAAATCAGGAAGTACCTGAGGAGAAAAAAATAAACAAGAGAGAGAATTTACTTTTTACTTTCTGTGTTTGTTCACCTTAAGCTGGACTACTTGCCACCTGTACACTGATCAGTGTGTGTGTGTGTGTGTGTGTGTAGTTGTTATGACAGGTGGCCTTGGTCAAAGAGGGCAAGCTTCAATTAGCTTCAGTTACTTCCAACATGGCAGTGATCTTTGCTCCTGTCTGCTCTGAATGCTGCAGTCACACGGAGTAGGTGTGTGTGTGTCTGTGTGTGTGTGTGTGTGTGTGTGTGTGTGTGTGTGTGTGTGTGTGTGTGTGTGTGTGTGGAGCAAACACAGCAGCAGACTCTTGCACAGGTTGGAGGGTGTGTGTCGTTTATTCTAAGCTTCCTACCTGCAGACAGACGAACGCTTTAAAGGAACTAAAGCATCTTTATGAAATAAATGTGGATAAAGATAAAGATAAACTTTATTGAGCCCTCATGGGGGAAATTATTTCATTACAGCAGCTCAAGAAAACAGGAAAAAAAGAATAAAATGATTAAAAATAAAAATAAAACATATGTACAAAAGTAAAATAAAGGCAGAAAAAAAATACAATAATAGAATTATACCAGGTATGTGCACTTCCACTTGTGTAAAGACTTATTATTAAAAACACACACAGTGTGTAGCATTGTTGATATGAGTGGTGATGCTGTTAAAGAGTCCGATTAAACAGTCTGACGGGATGAACGGATGATGTATTTTTAAGTTAAGTTTAAGCTTTAAGTTGTATTTAAATTGACACTTTATATTTAGGTTAAAATGTTTCATCTACCTGCACTGTTGTTAATTTACTGCTCTGTGTGCCTTTGAATTGCCCCCCGGGGACAAATAAAGTTTTTTGAATTTGAATTGAATTGACCTGCGGTAGCGCACTCTCTTACAGGGTGGGTGTCTCTGCCTAAATATGCCTATGCCTGGATGCCTAAAACATAATAAACTGTCATATTATCTACAAGCTTTTAAAACACAATCTAAGGCCTCATCAAGTCGTAGGCGGGTATTTTTGAATATGCATCTTTTTCTGTGCGTTTTTCATCTTTGGTACTCAAACAGCGTTTCAGGTCTCTGAAAACTCTCCTTTGGTAAAACTCCTTCCAGGGTGAAGATGTTCAGAAACTCCGTTTCAGGTGTTTCTATGTAGACGGAGAAAACAGAGTTTTGTTCTTGTAACGTCACGCTGTGCGCCAGTTTCTCCTCCGTGTGCCGTCATCGTGCGACGCTGTCACTTTAGTTTACTTGAGATTAGTGCGATGGCAGACGTAACCAAACCATGTAGTTGATTGTGTTCTTCTTTTTATTCACTGTTTTCTTTCTCTGTAAGGTGACCTTGAGCGACATAAAAGGCGCCCAAAATAAAATGCATTGTTATTATTATTATTATTATTATTATTAACTAGCGCTGATGCTAATGTTGCTAACTGGACTTTTTACAAGCTCACACACACACACAGTTACTCTCCCACTATGTTGACGAGCAGAGACGCCTGATTGGACGACGGAGGTCACTGCTGCTTCATACAGAACTCTGACCACACAAACCCCGCCCACAAAGTCAGCAAGACCCGGTCAGACTTCAGGCTTGTAGGACATTGTGTTTGCTGTGTCTGATGTTTAGTGTACGATCTGTTCTCCTCACCAGCTGAGCGTCCTGAACCACGGCAGTTCATAGGAATGGTAAACTCTGTAGCCGATGGTGATGATCTCCTGGAAACATTTGATCTGGACGGTCATGACCTGCGTGAATGGACGAGAGAAGAAAACGTCATTCTCGATTCAACCCTCAGAAAGCACAGTGTCATCACAGTCACTTACCACCAATATTAGAGTGACAGGTCCCATGTAGATGATGAGGAAGAAGCCTGAAATCATGGCCAATGACAGAACGCCTCGTATCCAGTAGTTCTTCCATCTGCACAGAGAAGAAACATTCAATCATTTTCATGAACATGAAGTGCATATTTCATTAATGCATTCATGCTTCATTTGAGTTTCCAAAGAAAGAGAGAGAGAGAGAGAGAGAGAGACGACTGACAGATTTATGATTGATGTCTGACTCCACGTCTAAGTTTGCAGTTATAGAACACGAGCTGCGCCAAATTCCACATTAGATCCATAAAATTTAAATATGAGGTCTTGTTTGTCCGAGCCGTAGAATTTGAGGAAATGACGCGTTCATATCAGCTGAGCAGATGAGGGACCGTGAATAAACGAGGAGCTGTGAAGATGTGTTTGACGACCTTTTTTTCATTGACCGTGACGTCACAGCTGATGGTTCATTAACCGTGTAGAATCACTGACATTAGCCTTTACATATTAGCTGCATTAGCAAGAGTTGTATTGAAAACAGAGGCATCGCTTTGAGACACAGACTCCGAGACTTAAGCTGAGCTAGCCGCCCTTAAAGCTGTACTGAGGCACAGTGGTCCTCGAAAGCAATATGCTAATTTTAATGTGCTAACATGCAACCTCCAGGATTGAATAAAGTCAAAACCATGCAGTTCTTCCAGTGTCCACTAGAGTCTGTCTCCTGCAGTGAGTCAGTCCTCATAGAGCTCTATGTTAAAATGTCTAAGTTTACAGCTGCAGTTCCTCCAGTGTCCACTAGAGTCTGTCTCCTGCAGTGAGTCAGTCCCCATAGAGCTCCATGTTAAAATGTCTAACTTTATAGCTGCAGTTCCTCCTGTGTCCACTAGAGTCTGTCTCCTGCAGTGAGTCAGTCCCCATAGAGCTCCATGTTAAAATGTCTAACTTTACAGCTGCAGTTCCTCCTGTGTCCACTAGAATCTGTCTCCTGCAGTGAGTCAGTCCCCATAGAGCCCCATAAAGACGCTGTATGTGTGAACGCAAACAGCCAAATTTTTTGCTTGCACTTCACCTGGAGTTTCTCCTGTGAGAACGCAGCAGATATAATCAGGAGAATTCACCTGGAGCGAGTGGGAGGAGGAGTGACCGCTGCACGGTGCACAGACTGTCTGCACGCCACCACTACGATCTCCGTGCAAGTAATTAAACGGCTGCATTATGTTTCCTGTTCTCCAGTTTGTTCTTCTCCACTCTTTTGTGGATGTTGTCATTCAGTTGAACTACACGTAGCATTGATATAAAGACAAATTATAGCGTCGTATAGGGACTCTGTTGCTTAGTCAGCTACTACTACCGCTAGAGTGTTGTGGAGCAGACGCTAACAGATACAGTCTACATCCCTCCTGTGTGTTTGTTTGTTTTGACCGAGTGTCTGTGTTCATCACATGTCGTCTCTTTTAAGTAGCTGGCAAGACCAAAAGGCTTAAAGGTAAGTAATCCTCTAAATCTGACAGCAAATCTTTTTACCGGTGATACCTGTGCCGGGACACAAGAAGAGCTAAAAAAAAAATAATAATACAGGACGTGGGCCTCGTCCTCTGGAGTGTTTTTCAACCGCGTCATGCAGTTTGTGTTTGTGTGAGACGAACTGCTGCTGCACCGCCTGCAGCCCCCGAGCAAAACAAAAGAGAGGAGAGAGCGGAAAGCTGCACGGCGAGCTGCTGTGTGAATGGACGAGAGAAACAGCTGCATCATGAAAAACGCTGCTTCCACTCAGCGCTGCGGCCTCTCTCTCTCTCTCAGTCTGTCTGAGCATCAATCACTCTCTCTCTCTTTAAAACGACTCTTCCTCCTCTCTTCACCTTCAAGTCCATCCATTCATCCCTCTCTGCTGTGTCATTTCACTCGCTGCATCCATCTGCTGCCATCCCTCCTCCTCATCGCTGCTACACCTGCTCCATCGCCCTCCCTCCCCCCTCCCCTCTCCCCCTCTGTAGTCTGTTCCTCCTCAGGTCTCTGCAGCACTCCTCCTCCTGTGACGCTCAGCCTGCAGGGATTAGTGCTTCCCTCCTCCCCGTGAGCCTTTAATCCGTGTGACCTGGCCCTCCTTCATTGGTCACGCCCTCCTCTCCTCGCCTGTGTATCAAACATGGCCCCTCGTTCATCGTGTTCGACATGCTGCTGACTCAAAGGGCCACAGGCTGACGTGAAACAATCAGAATACAAACGCGTGAAGCATGTCAGGAATGTAAACAAATGAGAATAGCTCTTTTTATCACTGTTTGTTTTTCCACACTTTGCTTAGTTGTGTTTATTTTAAAGTTCTTGCACTCGAACAGTCTCTCCTTTTCTAACTATGTCCTTGAGAGCGAGTAGAGAACTTTTAAAACTGAGGAGGTGTAAATGAATATTATGTAGGAGAACGTTTAGAATTGAGTAAGGTCTTTAACCTGCTCTTTGAAAAGCGTCTCCAGATTCCCTTTGTTGTGAATTGGCGCTGTACAAATGAAGATTGATTGACAGTCTGAGTCAGGCTGAACTCACAATAATACAAAACTGCAAATCAAGTGAGGTGGTGGAAGACCTACAACTCCCGCATTTTGCAAGATAACCTTTTAGTTTGTCTCAAAGAGGATCCGTTTTTAATCCAGAAACTGCCGTTATGTCCCCGTCTTCAAAGCCGCCCAGTTCCAGTTAGTTTACCTCGCAGAACACAGAGTTGCTGGTCTACCTCTGTGTGAACTCGCCCATAAAAAACATGTTTAGGGTGGAGTTGGCCACAGTTTAAAAAGTTTATGACGAGGAAGGAAAAATACAGATCTGTGTTTTTAGAGGGTTTGCATGTGAACATTATTCAGACATTTCATCGATCAAAAAGATTTTAATTTCATGAAGTTTTCTGACACAAATTTAAAAAAAAGGATGTTGAATACCATTTCCAGTTTTCCTTTTCTAAAGCTACTGCCAGCCGATCGAAGCGACGCCAACAGAAGACGTGTGTTGTTGTTCAGCATGCTGCATCATTACAGACGGATCAACACGCGTTTAATCATTTTAACATATTGTGACATTAAAGCCGACCACACAACTTAATGTTCACCTGAATACCACAGGACTAGACATGACAGGTTGTCAGCACACCTTTCACAGGACTCCAGGTGAGTAAGAAATACTTCTATAATTAACATCAATGAGGGACGGTTCAGTGACTTCTCACAGGTGTGTCAGGGGTGTTTGTGTTCCCACGCCTCGTTTGATTCTGCAAAACTATATCAACCAATCATCACTTCTTTATTAGGTCACTGCTGTGTTTGTTAAAGGTCCAATCAGTGAGATGTGTAGAGAGTGAAATGATAAAGGTATCTTACTATATGATCAGACATTAAGGAAACATGTTGAAGTGCTGGCTTCTCTGACAACAATGCAGCAGCCAGTATGTCCTCCTTCTAACTTTAGATTCTGCTCCTGAATGCTCTGGATTTGTTTGGACCAGAGAAGGTAGGTGCTTTTAAGACACCCCCCCCACACGGCCATTTTTGCCAGATATGAGAGCAGTTATCAGGTCAACAGGTGTTGCAGCGATGGAAGCGGGCAAGAGAAGTGGTTCAGATAGAAGTGATTGTACCCGACCTAAAAAGCCTCTGCATGTTTCTAATAAGCTCCACGAGCAGAAACGTGCTCAAACTAGGATCAATATTGGAGATGCTTTTGAAAAATGGAGAGAGGTTAGAACACAGAAAGGTTTACAGACCCATGCAGAGCTGGATAAACACTGAAGCTTCAGAGTCCACCACATGGTGACCTGAGTGAGCGTCGACTCTCGAACATTTATTACCAGTGACTTTGCTTCTCTACTTTAATAAGAGAAAGTGTGCAGAGTGCAGTTAACCCCCATGTGAAGAGGGAATATGATCGATCACTCAGTCAGGGTCCTGTTAATGATGGATGGAGGGGAAACTGCTTATTACAGCAATATCAAGGCTGTACTACATTAACTCAGGCTCTCCATCATTCCTGTAGTTCCTCCACAGTAAAAGTACGCCTGTCAATGAGGCTTGTTCTCGTTATATCTGTATGTTTAATGTTTTGCACCAAAATACCAGAAATTATTCCTCACTGAGTGATAAACCTGAGTCTGATTCTTTGGTTGAGGGTGTTCAAAAACAGCGAGTCGTCTGCACGTTTGACTCTGTTCTGCATTTTTATCATCATTTAAAACCTGAAGCGCCATGGTTCAGAAGTTTGCACAACATATAATTTAAGATTTTAAGCGTGTTCTTCATCTCGTTGGGGCTAAATGTTAGTAAAAGCTCTAGCAGAACACCAGTCATGCAAAAGAAGTGTTTTCGAGGTCTGCAGATGATTCAGAGCGTTACTCCTCAGCTTCCTCCCACACGAAAACTCAAACATGTGGGGATAAATAGAGAGAACTGAAAAAGCCTAAAGGTTGTCGGTGAGGTGAAGATCAAATGTCAGAGTGCTTGTAAAACTGTCCGAGCTGCTGAATTTGAGTGTTGGTTTCATTTTAAAATCTGGTGTTTTGATCAATTTAAAGGAGGAGTCAGTAGAAATGTTTGCAAACATTCAAACTGGACCACTCCTCCTGGGCTCATCACCTTAAGAAGCTCACCCTCACTGCAGGACGTAGTGTGTACGTTTACTGCTTGTACCTACACTGCAAGCTAACGCACGCTAGCACAAGCTAACCGCCAGTGTTTGTCACCTTCCTGTCCAACAGGAAGTAGACCAACTCCACGTCCACGGGTAAAAAACAACACAAGGTTCACCCTCGTTTGAGAACGAGCTTTATCCACTTGGTGTTTCTCCTCACTCTGATTATATTTTCTCTTCTTGGCTGCTACGTCCACGTCCGTCATATTCACCGCTTTGAATCTCGTCCAATCACCGAATTGTATCCACTCCTAAACTCACCTGCTGCGCTGTCATTGGCTGGAGGAAACACACTAGCTCCGCCCAGAAACGTCCCGAGTCAACCAGAACAAAGCAGAACAGTAAAATCCAGTCAGAGGACAGAGTCTCTGCAGACACAGTCACCACCACACATGTATGGAGGCCCAGAAGGGACAATGGAGCAGCTTCACTTTAGGATAAGTCTGTGTTTTATTTTGAAGGTCCCTACATAAGTCTGTATTTTATTTTTGAAGGAATAAGCTACTGACTCTATCTTTAAGTGCAACATGTTAAAAGTTCCTCGTAGCTTGTTTACGCCGCTCCAAGTCGTGTTAACTCCAGGGCGTATTTCAGAAACAAACATCATCTTTCTCGTGTGTGTGTCTGTGTTAAGGCAGTGTGTACCTGGGCGGCAGGCCCTCCAGAGCTTTGTTCAGGCAGTTTGGAGTGTTGTCTGAGTCTGCAGAGGAGAGAGGAACATCTGGAGTGTCTGCTTTGGAGTCAGCATCGATTTCTCCCTCTGCGTCGCCTTGCAGGCCCAGCCTGTCATCACCATCAGCCTCCTGCAGGGACACACAAACACACACACAGACGTTTAAACACTGATGTAAGATAGCGACAGACAGACGGACCACAGAGCAGAACACACAGGGCAATACCAGAAAATCAGAAGAATAAAAGCAGCAGCAGCATCATCATGTCAACAAAAAGGACAAACATAGTGATGACTCGTGAGGTAATGTAGAGGTAGTCAAACAGAGTCCAGAAGGGATAGAGCAGAGACAGACGGAGGTTTAATCAGGCCACAGTTTAGTCTCTGATCTAGAGGGACGACGACACAGCTGATGAATGTGCCCTGTAAGTCCAGCAGGACTTCAATGTGTAGCTCTTGATGTGGATTTCCGTTGTTGATGATATGTTTGATGATGAAGAAATTCGCCGTTGAGACTGACTTGCTTTTAAACAGAATTATTTATTTACAAGTTGCAGAATCACTGAACACGTCTGCCCAGGAGAGTCATGAAGCCAAATAATGATCTCTCCCGAACATACACTGAGAGTGCTATTTATACATAATGTCACAGGGCACATGAGGACATCTGTTTCTTGTTCTTGGGTATCTCACTGGACTCAGGGGTCCCTTTGTTCACATTCCACTGTGGGGGATCCTATCTTAGATTTAGGCATTTCCTGGCAAGTCAACACCCATCCTACCAACAACACCTCTGAGCAAACATTCCACTGAAGGAGACTCCTTTATCAGATACAAATTCTTTACAGATGTGTGCAGTATACAACTTAAAGAGCATTATAATATCTCTGTCCTAGATATTTAAGACACTTCACTCTCTAACTAGAGCTTAACAGAACCTTACTATCTGATCAGACATTAAGGAAACATGCTATGTTGAAGTGCTGGCTTCTCTGACAACAATGCAGCAGCCAGTATGTCCTCCTTCTAACTTTAGATTCTGCTCCTGAATGCTCTGGATTTGTTTGGACCAGAGAAGGTAAGCGCTTTTAAGACACCCCCACACGGCCGTTTTGGACGCCCCTCGGTTTGCCAGATATGAGAGCAGTTATCAGGTCAACAGGTGTTGCAGCGATGGAAGCGGGCAAGAGAAGTGGTTCAGATAGAAGTGATTGTACCTGACCTAAAAAGCCTCTGCATGTTTCTAATAAACTCCACAAGCAGGGTTATCAAATTATCAGATTTCTAAACTTTCACATGATTCTGGAAAAATCTAACAATATTGATACTTGTTCTGATACCACGGTAACAAAAACAGACGTTCAAGGCACCAAATATTGAATAATCTCTTGTTTTTAAATGACCAAAAACTCCTGCACATCTGGGCTGAATTGTCCAACATTTCTGTGCCAAAACATTGGCAGTATATTTGTGCAATGTTGTCAGTGCTCTCTCTTTTGCATGCTGCAGCTTTTGGTTATAAATACGGCTGATGATCTTTGGTACTTTTCAATTCTATGGATCATTAAAAATATGCCAACTGTGCAGTTTTTAAACACACGGTATGAAAAGGTCTTGAAACGTTTGACAACATTTGAGCTCTTTTTCACTGAGAGTTGAGAAGAAGCTGCATGTAAGTGATGACGGGGCCCTCAGACGCTCTGGGTTCATTAATAAGTGAGTAAAGTGACATGCTAGAAGTTAAGCCTGACACGTCTGTTCCCGGGTTCACACCACTGATGGTCTCTAGTGAAACAAAGCCGCAGCTCGGACGCTTTTCCTGCCCAAAAGAGGCTATTTTTAAAACCGAATGAAATTCCTCCTGAGATTAAGTTTCCGTCTGCAGCTGAGAAGGCTCGCTGATGCCTCCTGGACATTTCTCTCCTTTCATGGTTTCTTTGACTCAAACGTTGCTAAATACGGTCAGCGAGGGCGTCAGGGTTAAACCGCAGAGCCTTTCATTCGGATTGAAGGTCTGTGATCTCCGTCAGACGCTGTAATGAGCTGGAAAACGCTGAAAGTGGAGGCAGGCGTGGGGGGGCGCAGCAGATGGAGAGGAGGGCCGGGTTGAGTTGAGGTCGGAGTTCAGGAGAGCGGAGGTGTAACTGAAGATTTCTACTCAGGTTTTAATGAGGAAGCTTTGAAGCCTGCAGAGTGAAACAGAGGAAAGCTACCGGGTCCCGTCTGACAGTTTAACTTGCACCTGTTGTGAAGAGAAATGACACAAATCTCTTCTTGTCTCGTCTGGTGAGCCGTGTGTATGGTCACACCGCCATGAAACAGACCTCAGCTTTGTTCAGCACATTACCTAATACACACTGATGTGTTACATACAGAGCTTCAGTAGTAAGGCCTAATCTGTGTGAATGTACGCACGCTGGTTAATTAAAATGCCAAACACTGTTAATCCTCTGTGAATGTAGCTAACCGCTGCGTAAGTCCAGCAGAGTCAAACATGCTGCAAACCAGTGACGTAACTGTGAGAAGTGATGCTATGAGGTCAAACTAGTCCTGGATCTGGACGTGTTGCTATCAGCTGTGAAGACAAAGACAGCTAAACATGCTGACAGAGCAGGAAACCTAACGTGAAAGCAGAAGAAGAGAAGCTGGAGCATCCCAAACATTGTTTTACAGCACATGCCGAGAGCCAAAATAGATGGTGAGGCAGAAGAAGTGAATGTCCATGCAGGTCTGAACCCTCCTCCTCCTCCTCCTCCTCCTCCTCCTCCTCCTCCTCCCTCTCTGCAGAGTGGACAGGAGGAGAATCAGAACAAGTGACAAGTTGCTGAAAGCTTGAAGCTGATCACAATTTATCTTCACCCTGACTGGTTTGATGCAACGATTGAATCACTGGTGCCAAATATCTGTTTTTTGTCCTAAATGAAATTCAACTTTTCGGGTCCGACTCAACATGTCATGACTCCTCACGATGGCCAAAGTTGGCCAACGAAGAAGCTGACAGCGGGATAAAAGAAGAAGACCGCAGGATGACGTCAGACAGCGACATCCTATTTATAAATGAATCCAGCACATTTTACACAAAATGACAAAAACACTAAATTCTTACATTAAAGAGTGTTACATTCGGCCTCTTCTCGCTCTGATTCTCCCTCCTCTTGCACACCTGAGTGCAATTTTGACTCTGGGAGGGGGAGGGGTATTTAGAGGAGCCAGGTAGGAGAGCTCTCTGACACACCAATGGGCAGCGATTGGTAAAGAGATTTGGTTCCGGGATGTTAATCACTGGTAGTCCTATTTTCGGTTTTTATTTTGTTCAACTTTTCTTCTCAGGTAGTTTTAGGGGGAGGGGCCGAGGTTTTGCCGGGGTCTCCAGCCCCTTTTTGTGTCTATTGTTTGTTTGTTTTCTTTCATTACTTTGGGGTACTTTTTAATCTCTGTGTTTTGAGCCTTGGTTTAGTTAAGGAGGCCGTAACAAAGAGGCTCAAGGCAGAAAATATTTAACTGAAAACTCCCCAAACAATCCACCCACTATCAAAATGTTAGGAGATGACTCTTCTTTCGTTTGATTCATATCTTCTAGCTTCTCTATTCCTAACCTAAAAACATTTCTGCACTCACTTCTGCTGCAAAAATCCCCCGTGCAATGACTCTGTGTTTTCAGCTCAATCAGTAGAAATAAATAACGATGCACCGTGATGCAGCAAACCACTGGTGTAATCACAGATTAATGATGGCCACTCTGATTTCGCCTGCAAGGGTTAACAGCAGCAAACAATGGTGATATTCTCACCACAGGACACAGACACACACCTGTGCGGTTCAGACCAGCAGACAGCAGCAGCAGCAGGAGGTCACAGGGGAACTGATCTCAGACTCTCACGCTGCAGGAAATGAAGCTAATCAGCAGACAACACTGACCTAAAGTAGCGCCGCTGATAGCAGCACCTTCCAGCTTTCAACAGCTCAGCCTTTAACATAAACTGCAGCACAAAGCATGAAGACACAACAGTCTGGAGACACACAGGGAAACTCCCAATAACAGCATTATTTCACCCACAGGTGGTGCATTAAGTACTACGTCACACACAACGATGTGTGTCTGTGATGAGCATTCTCGACGGCGTGCATTAAATCTTTACCTTAAACATCAAACCTACAGCAGAGCTCACACCTGATTGTATCTTCAACAGGAGATGGTTTGAATGTTTGTCAACACTGATTAAAGAGGATGCACCTCTGCAAAAGCTTCTTTTAACGAAATTGCAGTTCAGTAACAGCGCCACAACTCCTGCTGGCTCCGAATACAATCAAAATGAGCACAGTTAAATTTGTCTGCGGGCTGAGTGTGGCTAACGTTAGCAGTGCTAGCAATGCCAGCCTTCGGTCCTCCCTGCAGGTTAACGTCCTCATGCATGTGATGACTCATTGTTCAGGTCGATATGCCAGTCTAACCTGCCCACAGCTTTATCTCCAGTTTCTAGCTCTGCTACTACGAGATGCTATCTGTTCACTGTGCTTGTTTACATCCTGGCAGTAGAGCGAGGACAGGCCCATTAGCTGCAGCTACAGCTAGTCTACGGCTACAGCTCCGGCTCAGACAGTTTACAGCCTGAGCTCTGCCGAGGTACCCTTGAGCAAGGCATCGCGCTCCCAACTGCTAAACAAAACAAGAACAAGAAATATTTGGTGTCTAGTTCGTCTCTTTTTGTTCCTGTGTTTTTTTTGAAGGTATCGATTTTGTTTGATTTCTACTGGAATCTTATTGAAGGTTAAATTGTGGCATCGTGACAGACAACCCTGAGATCTGATCCCTACAGACACAAAGATTGTTAATATGCGCAGTGCTCCTTTTTGTACTTCACTGAGTCAGAGTTTAAAAGACAAACTAACCGAGGTTATATAAACGCAGAGCCTCAACATGAAGCAGTCAGACTCCTCTGCTGTCTAAAGACATTTCTACGCTGCTCTGTACAGAGTGAAGCTGTGATCAGCAGAGCGTTAAACCGCCTGCTGCTGCTGCCATCGCCACCGGGGCTGCCGCCACTGCTACTGCTGCTGCTGCTGCTGCTGCTGCTGCTGCTGCTGCTGCTGCTGCTGCAGGGTTCAGGACATCCAGCCGGTCAGCAGACAGCTCGCCAAGGTCAGCTGTCATGTAGAGTCCTGAGCAGCAGCTAACTGTCCGGGCGACTGAACGCAGCATGGAGGGAGCGCAGCAGTGTGAAGAGCTCACACAACACACACACTCTCACACACACTCTCTCACACACACACACACACACACTCTCTCACACACACACACACACACACACACACACACTCACTCACACACCGTGTGTGACTAATTAAGGATGGTAAATACTGGCCTTGGAGATAACATAAGGAGGTTTAAATGAGTGTCTGTGTCTGTGTGTGGGATGTTTAACACACTTTAGAAACTCCACATTTTTGTTGTTGATGTTTATTTTTAACCCTAAGCTGCTGCAGGAGACGGAGCGATGCCGCAGTGACTAAATGGAAAAAACATTGGCAACATTTCAGCAGTCAACATATTCATGCAATTTAGATTCTAGATTTAGTTTTTGATAATTAAAAACAAGATATTACCACATATATTGGGTGTCTAGGACTTCGTCTTTTGTTGCAATCGTTTGATTTTTGCTAGAATCAAATTGAAGTTTAAAGTTCTGGTATCGTGACGACCCTAAAACCTTACGGAGGTTATTTTTACCCTCCAATGGAAATGTACACCAGTATGGTCTGTTTGTTTATAATCATTCTCCACTTGTGTAAAAGTAAACAAGGATTGGCTCACAGCGCTCGGCCTCCATCATGTCCCGCTGTGAACTCGTCCAGTCATGCTTCTCACATGTCTTGAATCATGAGATAGAGGGGGACGGGGGAGTTCCCCAACAGACCACCAAATACGGACAAAACGGAGGAGCTGACCATAAACTGATTAAGACACTAATGAGATGCCAAGTGTGTCCAAGACAGACACACACACACACACACACACAGCGGGGCAACAGTAACCAGGAACAAAAACATAGATGCGTGTGTGTGTGCATGTTTGTGTTGGGTGTGTTTCAGTCTGTTTTAAGTCCGAGGGCGTCCAGTGAACTCAAACTGTCAGTCAGACTCTGGATGTTGCACAAAGAGGACATCATGACGCAACAAACCCATGTTATGGTCAACAACGTCTATTTTAGTTTGAGTCGTTCTAAAATTAAGACCTGAGCAATAAGTGCACATAAACGTGTTTATTTGTAGGGCTGTCAGCTTTAACCAGTTACTCGTGATTAATTAAGGTCTGATATATTATTGCATGTTATTTTGTCCCTTCAGGCTCTCCGTAGATAGTCGTCCTCAGTGTCTCCCTGTAGTCTCAGTGATGATAAAGAAGGACACTGCTGCATCTTTGAATGTCTCATTTCACTTTAACAAACTCTCAGACAGCTCAGCTGACGAGTCCAAAGTAATATCCACCTTATGACATCACACATTGACCTTATGACATCACACATTGACCTTATGACATCACACATTGACCTTTGTTACCGTTCCTGTGAGCTGTTTGACTTCACTTTGGGATCCCTAACCACTTCCTGTTTCTGTGCTTCATGTCCTAACCTTCCATCTACCAGAAGGGCCTCACTATATTTCAAAATAAAAGCACACAGGAAGTACTCTCAGCTTAAAGGCACAGTATGTAAACTCCACCACCAGGGGGCTTTCAATCAAAACAATCACAAAAGATGGTGTCAAGGCTGGCGGGGAATTATGGCAGTGTTTCGCTCCCCCCACCCCCCACTGCTGATGAAAACAAACTCTGAACATATCATGAGTGCCAAAAGAACCAAAACTAAAAAATTAACTTTTGTTATAAGACAGTTGCGCAAGAGAGGAATAATTCCATCAGAAATTGTGGTCATAGTCCGGCACAAGTCAGACAATGTGCAGGACTTTGCCTTAATTTTTTGGTAACTAAGAACAAGAAATTATCCGTTATGGGACCAATATGGGAGGCTTGGGCCCGATGTCGATATTGGGGGGGGGGAAAAATCAGATACCGATATATCCGATATATTTATTAGATCGATCAAATCTGTAAAGATAGATAGATAGATATAAACACATTTATTGTGTTGCTCCCTCAAATGCAGTTATCAAAAACATTAAAGATATAATGTAGACAAGATGATCACTCAGCTGGAAAGTAACTGAGCATGTACGTGCATCACCGCTCGACACTCTGATGATGCTTGTTGTAATCCATATAGCGCCCTCTGCTGGTGACTGCTAGTGTAATATAATGACTGCAGAATAAATCTAGTAATATCGCCACATATCTGCAATAAAATAAGCCGATACCGATAGTCACTGGAAATGCTGATACAGGCCGATAGTATAGGTATGGATCATTTATATTTTTGCTTGAATCTTATCGCAGTTTAAACTCCCGGTATCGTGAGGACCCTCGTGGCTTTATACAACCTTACATACTCCACTAGACTTTCCCTTCGTATCTGATAAAGAGCTTCAGGTGCGGCGGGGATATGAAAATGCTGGTCACTGTGGCGGCTCTCTTCCCACAGAGATGACCTTGTACAATTAGACCTGCACATGTGTGATTTAAAGCAGAGTTTCTGGGCCATGTTGAACTCTTTGGCTTAGAGTATCAGTCAGAGCTCTTCCCTCTGTGAGGTGACTTAATCTGTGGGTGGGGGAGGGGATTGCTCAACCACCTCTGCATGCATGCATTACTCAGGGTGGTGGAGCTGTTAGGTGGGGTCGGCTGTGTCTGACCTTTGGAACAGTCTCACAGAGGGAAGGACTCTGACATACGAGGAGATGTAGACTGGCTGCCGACCTCGGAGAGCTGACACAACAGATTGAAACAGGATTTACTTTAAGGCAATTACTCCGGATCCACTCAAAGACTTTTAAATGTGGGAGATTTAGTCGTCCAGACACAAGGATGCATCCATCAAAACAAAGCCTACACAGATCAAAACTGAAATATGAAGACTCATCGTCTGCCTGACAGCACTGAAGAATGTTATTAAAGATGTATAATAAAGGCTGGTATCTAAATATTAGATCACTCAATAAATTCATAAACAATGCAACAACAATAGAAGCTCCCACTGTTGGGTAATTCTTGATTCAAAAGTTGCCGATGCATTGCACAAATACGATACGACGCTGCTGTGATTTCTTACAAACTGCTTCTGTGTTTTCATTGGCTGTCAGCCTGTGAGGCCCGGCTCACACTGCAGGAGTTTTTAAATTTGGGCCGCATCACACACATAAGGAGAATTTTAACAGATCTTCTTCTCTATAATCTGAAGCATGCTAACACTAAAATGCTAAATGGACTTGAGTTTGTATATTTTCTTTTTCTAGTCTTCTGATTACTCAGAGCGCTTTCACACCGCAGGTCACACCTACACATTCACACTCTGATGGTAGAGGCTGCTGTGTAAAGAGTCCATCAGTAATAACTCATCCATTCACACACATTCACACACTGATGGTAGAGGCTGCTGTGTAAAGAGTCCATCAGTAATAACTCATCCATTCACACACTGATGGTAGAGGCTGCTGTGTAAAGAGTCCATCAGTAATAACTCATCCATTCATACACATTCACACACTGATGGTAGAGGCTGCTGAGTAAAGAGTCCATCAGTATTGACTCATCCATTCATACACATTCACACACTGATGGTAGAGGCCGCTGAGTAAAGAGTCCATCAGTATTAACTCATCCATTCACACACATTCACACACTGATGGTAGAGGCCGCTGAGTAAAGAGTCCATCAGTGTTAACTCATCCATTCATACACATTCACACACTGATGGTAGAGGCCGCTGAGTAAAGAGTCCATCAGTATTAACTCATCCATTCATACACATTCACACACTGATGGTAGAGGCCGCTGAGTAAAGAGTCCATCAGTATTAACTCATCCATTCATACACATTCATACACTGATGGTAGAGGCTGCTGAGTAAAGAGTCCATCAGTATTAACTCATCCATTCATACACATTCACACGCTGATGGTAGAGGCTGCTGAGTAAAGAGTCCATCAGTATTAACTCATCCATTCATACACATTCACACGCTGATGGTAGAGGCCGCTGAGTAAAGAGTCCATCAGTATTAACTCATCCATTCATACACATTCACACACTGATGGTAGAGGCCGCTGAGTAAAGAGTCCATCAGTATTAACTCATCCATTCATACACATTCACACACTGATGGTAGAGGCCGCTGTGCAAAGAGTCCATCAGTATTAACTCATCCATTCATACACATTCACACACTGATGGTAGAGGCCGCTGTGTAAAGAGTCCGTCAGTATTAACTCATCCATTCATACACATTCACACACTGATGGTAGAGGCCGCTGAGTAAAGAGTCCATCAGTATTAACTCATCCATTCATACACATTCACACACTGATGGTAGAGGCCGCTGTGTAAAGAGTCCGTCAGTATTAACTCATCCATTCATACACATTCACACGCTGATGGTAGAGTCCATCAGAGTAACTCATCACAATCTAACATCACAGACTAGAGGGTTTTATTGAGGTTATCGTGCTTGACGGAGGAACCACCAACTCACATGACCTCATGTAAACAACGGAGCCGGCGGTTAAATTTGTGATTTTAATCATTTGTGTAGAGAGAAAAATATAATTTGAGTGAAGAAATGTCTGAAGAGACGCGGACAACATGGGTTGTCTGTTCTTCAGGGAGAGCTGGAGGTCAGATTGAAACCGTCAGATGCATCTCAGGTGTCTAGCCGCCCGTGCAAGTTGTGTCCTGCCGCTGGTCGCCAATACTGTCTACTTGTTACTGTCCTTCCTCTTCCGTCGCGGTAATTGTAGTCACACAAGACTCCCGGACAAAACCGTTCATGACGTAATCGTCAAGATTCTAAATTCTAAATATCAAACGTGTTTGAAATAAATCAGGGCATCCCCGATGATCTCCGAACAGATCGGGGACGCCAAGATAGATCTTTATACGACTCACACTACACGATTGTCAGGAAGGAATCAGACCACAAAGTCAGAGTCCGGCTTTATCGATAAGAGAACCCAGGTACTCATAACTCTGAACTTGATTGATGGTCTATAAAGAAGATGTGAAGCCACCTTGATTTCATCCATAAGAAGCCACAAGTTCAGCATCTTTACTGCTGCCAGTTTGTTTTTGTTTTTATGTGGAGCCAGCGGTGAGGAGGGGGAGGAGCTATAGAGGTGCAGGTATCACGTCTTCGCTAAACGCTAATTCATCATCTGGCTAATTGTAATAGTTCAACACAAGAAAGTGAACAACCAAAACACTCCCTGACATCACTACGGGGGAAAAGACAACAACAACCCTGACTCTCATGAACGGGCCGCCACATATACATCAATGTATGCAGGGTGACGGTGGCCTAGTGGTTAGTTCGACCGCCTTTTGCACACAATCCTCAAAGCGGGCAACCCTGGTTTGAATCCGACCTGTGGCTCCTTAGCCCGCATGTCACTCCCTACTCTCTCTCCCTCCCTGGTTTCTGACTCTATCCACTGTCCTGTCTCTGTAATGGAGGCAGAATAAGCCTGAAAATAAAACCTTTAAAACAATGAATCAATGAAACGGTGAACGAGCAGACAGGCACTGAAAGCTGTGGATCAGTGCTAACGTATACATAGAACAATGCATCTATTTCATAAGACATCTGCAAAGGAGTGCAAAGGGTCCATCAAAAACCTAACGTGCAAACATACAACGCTTACCAGACCTTCCCCTAGCAAACGTTTGTTTTCTATAATATGATCAACACTATCAAAAAGTAATATAAGAGTAATATAAGAGTCTAACATAGGTTTCCTGTGATGAATGTTTTTGTAAGCTGCTCATGGATGCTTTGAATTGGACACTTTACACTGTTTAAATTATTCTATATTTTGTATATTCAAATAATTATTTTTTTAATTTTACATTATATTCTATTTTACTGTATATATGTGTATTAGTAATCTGAGTGTTTATTGCATGGCCTTGCGGAACAGTCTTTACATTTCACTGCACATCTGTATGAGCATGTGACAAATACAAATCTTGAATTCCCCTCTGGATCAATAAAGTATCTATCTATCTATAAAACTCTAAATCTAAATTAAACAAAAGTAAACACACTGTGGTAAACATCTTTGGGGCATTTTGACTGTTTTAATGCAGCTCCAAGGTTTTAACAGTTCTGAGACTTAGAGAGAAACAAACCCAAACATTAACTATGTAAGCTAATATTTCAAGCCCCAAATAAAGGCCCCTTCCTCCATTCGGGGGCCCCTGAGCACCTCATTATCTCTACAAAAACCAAGAGGCCTCCCACCAGTACACCTGTTCTGTAGCTCAGATTCACCTGTCCGGCTCTACAGCTGACCGTCAGTGACCTGAACGCGCCATGTCTACGTCAGTTTCGCGATGACAGGGTGGAAATGTCGTGACATTCCCGGCCGTGTTGATGAGTCCGTGAACGTCTCACCGAACAGCCGTTACCGTGTCGATGTCGCTGCGGGATTACGGCTAGCTAACTAACTAGCCCACTTAGCTTGTAATGCTAATAAACCCTGACACCCCAACGGCAGAAACAACCTGTCAAACCGGCTGCGAGGCCGAGCTCCAGGCGGTTAAACCGGTTCAGCCTCGGTTCGGTTTACCTTGTCGCTGATATTCTCGGTGCTGTCAGGGTCTCCTCCGCCTCCGCCGCGCTTCCTCAGCTCCGTCATGTTTCTCTCGTTTCGCCGCCGGGACGTTAATGTGTCACATAAGCCGACTCCCGGTGGAGGAGGGGG
This sequence comes from Labrus mixtus, assembly GCF_963584025.1. Taxonomy (NCBI): domain Eukaryota; kingdom Metazoa; phylum Chordata; class Actinopteri; order Labriformes; family Labridae; genus Labrus; species Labrus mixtus. Next base: position 32,565,930 of record NC_083616.1, read on the forward strand.
GGAGAGCGGGGCTAAAACCTCGGGGGTTTCCGGGGTAACGTCCTGGATTCTAACCCGGGTCAGACTTAAAAAGCTCGCTCCGTGAAGGTCAGCCCTCCTGAAAGTCAGCCGGTGAGGAGATACTAACGAGCCTCGTACTGCGTGTGTTTGTTTATCACCGCAGTCCCCGTCCCTCCTGCTCCCCTCCTACCGTCGTCAGGGCACAGGAAACAAGCACACACTGCATCCGGTAGCGACCTTCAGAATAAAAGCCTGGCCTAGTACGTTAATACAGTTTATAGTTGAAAAAAGTGGTTTTAGGGTTTAGTTACTCTTAGAGAGACCTTTAAACGTTGATACGAGTCAAGTAAAACAAAAAAATCTAATGACTTTAAGATATATCTCAAACAGAAATTCTAGTCTTTGGCACCAGGGATGGGTCCAGACTTTATATGACTGGGGTGGCTCATGGGGCACTGACTTATTCAGAGGTGGCAAACTACACAATAATATCTAGGCTACTTCCTCACATAGACTGTAAAAATAATTCCTATAATAATATTATTATAATATTATATATTATTATAATTATTATTATTATTATTATTATTATTATTACATTATTTTTATATTATTAATAATAATTCCTCACAGGAGATAATGGAAACATTTATATCTTCTGCACTTAATTCATTAATGACACAAAAACAAGACGTCTGTTCACAAGTCACAATTTAATGTACTTATGTACTAAAATTAATTTACTGCCAATGTTTTGGGCTCAAAAAATTGCCAGTTAGTTCATTGATAATACAACAGTGTGCATTACTTTTCTATGCATCTGCCTTATGGAAAATATGTGCCAATTATTTATTTGCAATTTAAAGTATAAAAAAGATAACATGCTACATAGATATTGTAACAATTGTAATGTACTTTTAAGACATACTGTGTTGCTAAGTCACTAGAGGAGCGAAGTCACTTGCGGAGGTCTGTGGCCAAGCTCATGTTTTCCCTTTGCCTCGTAACTCAACAGTAACGTGAGGGTTCATGAGGTTAGGACACTATTTTGCTCATGTATGATAAAAAGGTAGCTGTAAAACCGGGCTTTGTGAGGTTGATGTGTAGTTTGTAATAAACAGCGAGAATGGTGGAAACCCCTGACACGCGTGTGTGGTTGTGCACTTTTGACAAACTTTACTGTCTCTGACGCTCTCCAGAACATCGCGATCACCCCCCAAACACACACACACACACACACACGCACACAATCAGCAACTACTGTTAATACTTCAGTGTGTCTAATTGATCATTCATTGACATTTATTTTGAAAAACTAAACAAACAGCTTCAGGTCTCAGTCAGTGTTTGTTCATCTGACTTCACACAGGTCTTCTGCTGCTGCAACTCTCTCTCCCTCTCTGTGTGTGTGTGTGTGTGTGTGTGTGTGTGTGTGTGTGTGTGTGTGTGTGTGTGTGTGTGTGTGTGTGTGTTCTTGGTTGAGCTCTGCTCCATGCTGCGGTAGACTTGTAACCAGTAACAGTTTCCTAACTGTGTGATGAAATACTTTACCTGCTTCCCTCATACTTGTGTATTCATATGAAAAGTCTTCGCTCTGCAACCCACTCACAAAACATATTTTTGTTATCTGTTCCCAAAGTGTGTCTTGAAACGGGAAAAAGGAGTTTTAGGTACACTGCTCCGGCGGTCTGGAATCTCCTGGAGGATCTGTGTCTTTGGGAGCTGGTCTCTTTAAATCTTTTTAAAAGCAGATTGAAGGTGTTGGACGAAGATGCTTCGGGTTGTAGATGCTCTGACTGGTGACTTTCTGCTCTGTGACTCAGGAGATGTTGATCTGTTTGTAATTACTCTGTGTTTTATGTCTGTAACATTTTGTTGCTGCCCCACGTAGCCAGGACACTCTTGTAAATGAGATTCTTATTCTCAATGAGGTTTCACCTGGTTAAATATATTTTAAATAAAATAAATATTTATGTGATGCATTCAAAGGACACATCTTCAACTTCTTTGTTTTATTTTTTTTAAAGATTTAAAACATTGTAAACACCCTTTTCTCCCTGTTTCCTCTTTTCTGGCTGATGTGGTTTGTAGAAAACAGTCACTGAAATAAAAGTAGAACATAAATGTTTCCAGTACGATGTCCTGTAATCCTCTTGTTGACAGCCCATATATCGGCATATTAATGATAATATATTTTAAAGGTGACATATCCTCCTCCTCTTCTTCAGTTTAAATAAGTCTCAGAGCTCCTCTTCAACATGTGTGTGAAGTTTCTTGTTCTGAATCCACTCTGATCCTGTATTTGATCATGTCTATAAACCCCTCTATTTCAGCCCTGCTCAGAACAGGCTGTTTCTGTGTCTGTACCTTTAAATATGTAAATGAGCTGTGTCTGACCACGCCCCCTCTCTGGAAGGGCTCGGGTGTCTCGGTACTTTCTCGCTCCATGTCCTATTGTTTACGGTGAGAAGGCAGACTCAGAGGGCAGAACAAACACCTAGCTGTGGGAGTGTCACCCACCTGGGGGAGGGGCTACAGCCCTTTGTGATGTCATGAAGGGAAAATCTCCAATCTCACCTCTTTGAGCACACCCTCATCCCAGCCGCTTCACATTTAACTACAAACCGCCCCAATGCCTGCTGGATGTCCCAGCATGAAGAAGTCGACAAAACCACATAATTTCCTTAAACTTTTAAATTATTCTATTAAAAATCAAGCATCAAACATAGAAGTCCTATAAGCACTTAATATTTGGCATTTCGTGTTTTAATTAATAGAAATTGCAGTCATCTCCTTCACACGGTCAAAATTGCAAAAAAACATTGGCAACATTGGAATTTATGTGTATGTGCTCCAAATGAATGAAACATGACTCTGTCCGTCACATAACATTGTTATGACCAGCTCGCTTAGGCCATAACAGTCAAGGGGGGGGGCCACACTTATTTTTAGTGCCCATCTGCAATCACAGGTAGGTGGGCGGGGTCTCCTTAGCAACCAGCAGGCATACCACCACCAACCACCAGAGGGAGCCAAAACTCTGAAACATAAAAGAACATCAACACTACCAAGCAAAACACCATGGTCAGGGCCGTCACAAACATAAGGTCATGTTTTCTTTTAGTCTTTTTATTTTAACATTAATGTCATGTCATTTTTTATTTTGTACTTTCTGTCCTGTCTTCCAGATCGTGCTCCTCATATTTACCCTTCCTGATTGTACTCACCTGCGTCACCTGAGTCAGAAACGAGGGAGAGAGAGAGTGGGGAACGACACGCGGAAAAGGAGCCACAGGTCGGACCCAAACCTAGGCCGCCTGCCCAGAGGACCACAGCCCTCACACATGGGGCGCACGCACCCACCACCAGGCTGCCGGCGCCCCAACTGTCTGTGTATTTAAACCCAGTGTGGCGTCCCTCATGTTGCCAGTTTGTTGCATGCTCCATCCTGTCACTTTGTCCCAGAATTCTGTCCACAAAGTTTTCTAGGGTTTGACCATTGTCTGATTTTTGACTGTTGCCCTTTTTTTAGCCTGCTCCTTTTTTTGGATTTGTTTCCCTCACTGACTGATTTCCTGTGTAACGACCTGGACTGTGTGTTAAACTTTAATTTGTATTGCAATCTGCCCATAGGTGAGTGGTATTTTGGAGTCTTAAGAAACAGCTGTTGGATACCTCTAATGACAGAGGTTATTCTCTCCAAAGGAGCACCTGAATCAACCTCATGGATCTTCGTGATTGCACTTAGATTTGATGCATTTTTTGGCATTTAGGACACTAAGACTCCTGGGTATCTGATCAAAGATGGAGGGTCACTGCATTGAGCGCTCTTTCCTCATGAGCTGCACTGAGCACACCCTCAGACTGGCTGGGAAGATAGCCTCCGACCCTTTGCATGTCCTACATGAGGAGTATCAGCACCTGCCCTCTGGGAGGCGTTTTAGGGTGCCAGACTGGAAGAGGAACAAGTACTCTTTCATTCCTCACTCCATATTACTGCTGAACAAACAGTAGAGCGGAGGCAGGTCAAACCCCACCCCACACATTCCCAATCATTAATGTACCCAACCGGGGCTGCACATGGACTGTGAGCACTTTCATGGACAATCTCCTAACATTATATATTTATATATGTCACTCCTGAACTGTGAAATTAAATGTAACTTATCCTGTTTTTATGTTCGGTCTTTTGAGTGTCATGTGATCTAATGGGGTGTGAGGATTTCTGAGCTTGTAATGCAAGACAAGTTTCCATGCAAACGGATGATAACATGTTATCTAATCTTATATGTAATGGCAGCTCAAAAACTCCCCGTTCAAATCAGTCAAGTCGCCCAGCGTTTCGATCACTGATGCTAAAGAAATATCGTGTTAATCTGCTGATGTTGTTCAAAGCTACAGACAAAACGTTCCACTAAAGCAGAGGAGTTAACCCCACACCTGATAGAACTCTTCACTGTGCACAGTGAGGCTTTAACATCCAAACAAAAGACAAAGAGAAAACTTAGAGCGGAGGAGGACTTTAAAATGCCATCATGTGATTTTATTCAACTTCACACGATTCATAAAGGTATAGGCACAGATCTATAATCATATTCAGTTTATGAGACTGCTTTTATTTGTCTTTGGGCCAAAGTGTCATCATTGTTAAAAAGTGGAAGTTAATCAAACATGCAGATAAATAATTTCAATCATAATGTTGGACTTTACATTTCATGCTCATGGTTTGAGATGTCTAGAGGTTCACATTTATCATGCACCACCTCAACTTTTCCAACCTGAACACCACTATACGTCCCAGTGATGGACGTGGTGTGGATCTCCCCGTTACCATAGGTGCGTCTGAGGCGTGCAGTGAACGGGATGGTGAGCTTGTTCTTATGTCGCATCATATTAACGGAGCAGGATGTGTTAGGAGGGGCTGTGAGCTGCACAGTAACAGTATCAGTGACACTTTCTGTCACAGTGTTACCCATGGAGTACTGGAATGTTGTTTCAAAGCTGATCTCAATACCTCCTTCAGCAATGAAGGGGACACCGACTGTGAAGGTTGTTTTAACCCCAGCTGTGATAGAAAAACTGAAGTCCCACCTTTGAGTCACCTGATACGTCTGTGAGAGGGTGTCTGTCCTCACCGCTGGGTGGGATTCAAGGTTCTTGAGGGTGGACACACGCATGATCTCTGTGGGATATTTGAACTTATCTAATTCATCAGCGATGTATCTGACATTGTCAATCTGCTGTCTGACTATATTCTCACTGATAGTCAGGACCTGGTAGCCATTGTATGAATATTCATAACCCTTCCAAGGCAAGTAGAGGCGCTTGTAATGAGTATCAACCTTACCAAGTCCATATTTGTTCTTCCCTACATATATGTTCTCTCCAGGGCTGGTTATCACTGAATTCTTGGGCACTGAACCATATGAATCATCCTTCCACTCCAGGATCTCAAAGTTGTCTTTGTTCACCAGAATCTCAAACGGGTAACCAGTATATTCTGTCCCTGCGTCGGCATAGTGGCAGTAAGTACCCGAACTAGGGGAATAAAAACCAGCATGACGGTTGTATTTGCAGACATAATCAGTACGACCAACATAATCATTGTAAAAGGAAACTGAATTGTTTGGGAGAGAGTTCTTCCAGGTCACCCATTCCAGGAAAGAGTCTCCATCTGGCATGACGATGGGGGATTGAACCTCCCTCCGCTGTCTGAACATAGCCACAGTCACAAGACGAGGATCCATTTCAACTGGTGAGTTCACTGTGATGTTAGGACTGCCAATTGGATCTGATTCTATGAAGGAGACCGAAGAGAAAAAAGGAAACAGCACTTTACTTTAATAGCTGGGTAAAAAAAGAGTGAAAGGTTACCTTGGAGAGATGTGTCACGAACTGGCTCGAAGTAAGTGACAAAGGAAGGGTATCACACATGAAACAAGGTTTAAAGGAAGTTAATTTATTATCAAACTAAAGTTAAAACAATCATAATTAGGTAAATCAGTCAAATCAGTCATGAATGCAATGTATGGATGAGTGTAGTGTTGTAGAGTGCAAACAAACGCAAACCAGTTAGTGGAGGCCTGAGAGAAAGAGAGGAGAGACACAAGTTAGAGTGGAAGCCACTTATAAGCAGAGTCCTGATGGACTCAGGTGGACCCAGTTTGACTAATGGCCTTCCTGACTCCGCCTACTGTCTGCCAAGCCAGGAAGCCAAACAAATGCAGACAGAGGGCAGGACGTCACAGATGACACAAAGAAATTGTTACAAACAATACTTTTCATAACAATAAATAGGGGTGCAGATAGCCTAGCGGTTAAGTCGCGTGCCCCATGTACAGAGGCTGTAGTCCTCGTCGCAGCGACTGTAGGTTCCAATCCGATCTTTGCTGCTCTCTCCTCTCAACACTTCCTGTCTCTCTTCAGCTGTCCTATCTTATAAAGACGGTAATGTTTACCATTTCTCTGTTCTGTGATGCTCGTGATGTCCAGAGGACTGGCTGAAGACAGAGCCATCAGGGGCAAGAAGCAACAACACGGCCGGCTTCATCTGGAGATGAAACAAACATCCAAACACCAAAGTCATTGTTAGTTACCAGAAGTTTATAACATTACATTAAAGCAACTCTTAAAGAAGACTGGACAAGACAGTGTTGAGCTATTAACACAGACAAGTCTTTAATGGATCAATCACCCAGCTTTACTGTTGTGTATATACATTTCACTGTTTTAAGTACTGGGGTCCCACAGGGCTGCGTCTTATCACCCATCCTCTTTTCCATCTATACAAATCAAATAACATGTGGGGGGGGGCTGAACACCTGACACCGCACAGCCTCTCTCTGGGCCGATCATGCTGGAAGGGCAGGTGGTGGAACAGGTCAATGTCTTCAGGTACCTAGGCACTTAGATCGACCACCACCTGTCCTCCACACACCATTTAGACTTATCTATAAGAAAGCACCAAAGCCCAACTGTCAGGACTTTAAATTGCGGGCAGCAGAAAGGAAAGCGGTCTGCATCACTGAGGACGCTTCACATCCCCTTCACCACTCATTTCAGCTGCTCCCCTCAGGCAGCTTCAGAGGACCATTAGATATCTGTGACATTGTTAAGTCATACTCCTTTGTGCTTCAGATTTACAGTTTCACTAATCCAACCAACACTTACTGATCCTGAGAGAAAAATCAAAAGTACTCACCATCACTGTGTCCATCCTTTGATGCAGCTCTGCTCACTATCAGGTTTATAAAGAGAAGATGAGTGACGCACGATGTTGGTGAACCAATCCTTTAACTACTTTGACTGGCTCTGATATCAAACAGTAAAACAGTAATGATTAACAAGCTCTAAAGTAGGTTCAGTGTGGTTTTCTGATCTTGTTCTCCTCCAGTGTCTACGCTGCTCAACAGAATTTTAAACTGGTTTGACAAATCGTGTTTTTTTTAAAACAGATTTTCTATAACAGTTATATTTAATCAGTTATGGAGTTACCAAATAACGTAACTTGTATTATCAACTGGGGCACCAGTCGATATGTCGTCATCGACAAACAATGTGAAACTAGATGAAAATAAACATTAACTACAGAATCAACACTTTTTTTTTTTTTAAAGATTTGTTTGTGGCCATTTTGGGCCTTTATTGGAGAGAGATAGGACAGTGGATAGAGTTGGAAATCAGGGAGAGAGAGAGAGAGGGGAATGACATGCGGGAAAGGAGCCACAGGTCGGATTGGAACCTGGGTCGCCCGCTTGGAAGACTACAGCCTCCATACACTGCTCCACCAGACATACTGTGTTGCTAAGTCACTAGAGGAGCGAAGTCACTTGCGGAGGTCTGTGGCCAAGCTCATGTTTTCCCTTTGCCTCGTAACTCAACAGTAACGTGAGGGTTCATGAGGTTAGGACACTATTTTGCTCATGTATGATAAAAAGGTAGCTGTAAAACCGGGCTTTGTGAGGTTGATGTGTAGTTTGTAATAAACAGCGAGAATGGTGGAAACCCCTGACACGCGTGTGTGGTTGTGCACTTTTGACAAACTTTACTGTCTCTGACGCTCTCCAGAACATCGTGAACCAAGAGGCACAGAGCCAAACCGTTATGAGATGTAAAGAAAACTACGAGCAGCCAAAAATAACCCAGAATAGTTTTTTGTTTATTTACACAACTTCCACCTCTGACATGGAAAATAGCCAATCACAGTTTAGGGTTTTCTGGGTCAGTTGGCTCAGTTGGTAGAAACACACACACACACACACACAATCAGCAACTACTGTTAATACTTCAGTGTGTCTAATTGATCATTCATTGACATTTATTTTGAAAAACTAAACTAACAGCTTCAGGTCTCAGTCAGTGTTTGTTTGTCTGACTTCACACAGGTCTTCTGCTGCTGCAACTCTCTCTCCCTCTGTGTGTGTGTGTGTGTGTGTGTGTGTGTGTGTGTGTGTGTGTGTGTCTGTGTGTGTGTGTGTGTGTGTGTGTGTGTGTGACCTGCTTCCCTCATACTTGTGTATTCATATGAAAAGTCTTCGATCTGCAACCCACTCACAGTCCATGGCTCACTGAAGTCATAAGAGAGCAAAGAGCAGGGCTGAAGTCAGCAGAGAGAAAATGGCAAAAATCTAAACCGTCCGCTGACCTCAATGACTATAAGCAAAGACTTGTCTCATTCTCCTCCAGCCTGAAAACGGCCAAGACAACATATTATCAGAACAAGATATGCATTGCCACAGAAACAACAAAAATGTTTTCTGCTTTTAACTCACTGCTTCAACCACCTCCTCCTCCACCCTCCGATCTGTTCACACCAGACATGTTTGCCTCGTATTTTACTGAAAAGGTTGCAACCATCAGTAACCAGTTTTCTGAGCCTGACCAACTCAGCCCGAAGGCACCAACCAGAAGTGCCTCACTCGACTCATTCTCCTCTCTGACTGAGGATGAAGTCTCTAAGCTTGTGCTAGACTCTCGGCACACCACCTGTCCTCTGGACCCAATACCATCAAGCCTCCTGCAGACCATTTCCTCTCTGCTTAATGCTGCACTTAAGCATATCATCAACTCCTCTCTGTCAATGCGTGTGTTCCCCACCGCATTCAAGCAAGCTCGGCTCACCCCTCTGCTCAAAAAACCCACACTAAACCCAGCCCAGGTTGAAAACTACAGACCGGTTTCTCTTCTGCCCTTTCTGTCAAAAATACTTGAGTGCACAGTCTTTAAGCAAGTCTCTGAGTTCCTGTCCAGAAACGATCTGTTTGACCCAAATCAGTCAGGCTTTAAGCGGGGCCACTCTACTGAAACTGCACTACTGTCAGTAACAGAATCACTACGAGCTGCAGGTCAGTCCTCAGTTCTATTACTGCTAGACCTGTCTGCTGCCTTTGACACAGTCAACCATCAAATCCTCCTATCCATGCTCTCTGAACATCTCAGGATCTGCCCTCTGCTGGTTCTACCTCTCTGGGCGATCCTTTAGAGTGTCGTGGAAGGGAGAAGTGTCCAAAGCGCACAACTTATCCACAGGGGTACCTCAAGGTTCAGTGCTTGGTCCCCTTCTCTTCTCCATATACACAAGCTCACTTGGTTCAATAATCCGCTCTCATGGCTTCTCATACCACTGCTATGCTGACGATACCCAGCTCTTCAGTCACACTCCTCATCAGTGCGACCAACATAATCAATGTAAATAGAAACTGCATCGTTTGGGAGAGAGTTGTTCCAGGTCACCCATTCCAGGAAAGAGTCTCCATCTGACATGACGGCAGACGATTGAACCTCCCTCCGCTGTCTGACCAGCCTCTGCTGTCTGAACGTAGCCACAGTCACAAGACGAGGATCCATTTCAACTGATGAGTTCACTGTGATGTTAGGACTGTCTTTTGGATCTGATTCTATAAAGGAGACAGGAGAAAAAAAGGAAACAGCACTTTACTTTAATAGAAGGGTAAACAAAAGTCTTTAATGGATCAATCACCCAGCTTTACTGTTGTATATACATTTCATTGTTTTAATTACTGGGGTCCAACAGGGCTGCGTCTTATCACCCATCCTCTTTTCCATATACACGAATTTCATCATTTTTCAATAAAAAAAGATAAAACCACAAATACTGGACAAAAGTTGGTGTGTCTCATTCCTCCAAGTGAGTATTAGTTATAAATATTGATTTGAGGATAGTTGGTCATAAAACATGGAAGTTATTGAAGAAAATTGATTAAAATATGGATGTTGTTGAAACAGTAATTTATTGATGGTCCCTAAAGTCGGTCTCCATCGGCTAGGGCGAGCGCCGGGAGAGGATTTTACCTTCCTCCTACCATCTCTCGTGGAGACGAGTGTGAGGTTTACGAAGCTGGCTCCAGCGTGAATGTCTGTCTAATATCCAACAAAAGGTTATTTTAGTGGAGTTATCCTTACCAGCCAGACAAGACGGCTGCTTTATAACACACAGTGTGTTGTAAGAGTGTCAATATTTGCAGACTTCACCCCGGCTGTTGCCAAGAAGCGGGCTGGTTTCGGGGAAGTGAAGCGCTTGCTGCGCGCCTGCCCGGGGGTGGCGTTTGGCCTTTGAGGACAATTTGAGGACCCGGCACTCGCGGCAGATTTCATCCAAAAATGCCTTAAACACGGTGGCCTTAAACACGGTCCACATGTTCCACGCTATGCGGCTCAACAGCTCAAGGCATTTTTGGATGAAATCTGCCGGGTCCTCAAATCTGTGAGTGGACGCTTCACTTCCCCGAAACCAGCCCGCTTCTGGGCAACAGCCGGGGTGAAGTCTGCAAATATTGACACTCTTATAACACACTGTGTTATAAAGCAGCCGTTTTGTCTGGCTGGTAAGGATAACTCCACTAAAATAACCTTTTTTTATGTCACTTTTCTTTAAAAAACATATTGGTAATAGTGAGTAGATACTGTAGATGCCATCCTACTATAATGTTATACAATGATACAGTTTTGCAGGATTGTGCATGTACGAATGTGAGGGTGTGTATTACCCCTATTTGTTGGAGTGTTGGGGACATAGGCGCAGAAAGTCGAGCACCCACGGGCACCCACTGGTAAACACAAACAAATGGCAGCTGCCAGAACAGCTTTGTTGGCGATTCTTTCCTCAATCCAGTACCTTTCATTTCAGGGATTGGCCATCCGAGGAAGCACCGATGAGGAGTCAAACTTGACCCAGTTGTTAAACTTGCGTGCTCAAGACATACCGGAGATACAGACATGGCTTGCACGTAAGGAGAGCAGGTGGCTCTCTCATGATGTCCTGAACGAGATGACAGAAATGTTTGCCCATGATGTGCTGAGAACCATAATAGAAGAATTAAAATCTGCTGAGTTTTTCTCTGTGATTATGGACGAGACAGCCGACATAACAGTCAGGGAACAGGTGTCTGTCTGCTTCCGTTTTGTTGCTAAAAATCTGGAGCCAGAGGAACTTTTCGTTGGATTTTACGAGACATCAAAAACAACAGCAGAAGCGCTGTTTCAGCTGCTAAAGGATGTTCTGTTGAGATTCTCACTGCCAGTTCAGAAATGTAGAGGACAGTGCTACGACGGCGCATCAAATGTGTGTGGCATTAGAACTGGTTTGCAAGCTCGCGTGCTAGAACAGGAGCCCCGAGCACAGTACATCCACTGCACTGCACATTTGGTGAATTTAGTTGTGCATGATGTCGCCCAAAATATTCCTGCATGTCGCAACTTTATGTCACTTATTTGTGACATGATAACCCTCATCAGAAATTCACCTAAGTGTCTCTCCTGGTTCCAAGGGTTTCAAGACAAAGACACACCCTCTTTGCGACCTCTGTGCCCGACATGCTGGACGGTGAAGGCGGCCTCATTGCAATCCATTGTGTCTAACTACAGTGCGCTAGTTCTAGAGGACCTGTGTTTAAATGACAAAGGTGATGCAGGAGGTAAAGCCAGCGGACTTCTTCTGCAGCTACAGAAATTTTGCACCTTTATTTCCTTAAAACTCATGCTTAAATTCTTCTCTCGCATGGAAACAGTCAATGCTGCACTACAAAAACGCCAGTTACACATGCAGAGCACAAGCCAGATGGTTGACACACTCAGAAGAAGGATTCCCAGAATTTGGGGAAAACACTACTGCAGAAGCCCTGACTTGAACTTGGAAAGCCCAGCTGTGCCCAGACCAAGAAAAATCCCCCGCCGATTGGAAGATGGAGGTGCGCAGCCACACAGCTTTCAGACGCCAGAAGAACTGTTCCGACAGCAGTACTTCGAGATAGGTATGGAAGGCATCTTGGGTCTTTCTGAGATTTTAAAAGAAATCAGGGAATTCCGTGTGGAAACTGCTGGGAACTTTGGAGCATTAAAGAAGGAAATAAATGAATTAAGAGAACACACCGGACAACTAAAAGTGAGAATGGACGCAGCCGAATTAAGAATCGCAGAAAACGAGGATCGTGAAATTGCCGTGACACAAGTGCTCATCCACAGCCTGTGCCTGCAGAAACAATTGGAAGCAAAATGTGAGGAAACTGAAGGCCGTGCTCGGAGAAAAAATCTAAGAATTTATTCAGTGCCTGAGAAATGCGAGGGAAATAACATGATTGCATTTGTGGAAACCATAATACAGGAGAAACTGGATGTTAACAAGGTCATCAAGATAGAGAGGGCACACCGAGCCGGACCATATACCGGACATAACGAATGTCCTAGGTCAATAATAGACTGCGGTCAAGCCAGCCGCTCCTCGCTTTTACCTGGTGAAGTGAGCCGCCCCTAAATTTGAAGTGCCCACGTATTCTGATCTTTATGGTAAATGCTCCGGACTCCAGAGCGAGCAGAGAGAGAGAGCGATGAAGTGAAGTGCTAAATGCCTAGGTCTTACCATAAAACTGACTATGAGATATACGTGTATGAAACGGGAGCAAACAAAATACTGTTCAGGGAATAGCTTCGGAGGTCGGTGAAATTAGTTTGAGAATAATACTGCGAGTCTGCAATAACTTCCGTTTTTCAAAATAAGGTGTTTTCCTGGGAAAAAAATATAAAAATATATGTTCTTCCATAAGTAGAAAATGATTCTGATATGGTTGGACTTAGTACTTCCTATACTACATGCACCTGTACTATGAAGTACTTTTACTGTGTACTTTTTGTGAAATCCATTGATTTTGTGGATTTCTCAAAAAGTACACAGTAAAAGTACTTCATAGTACAGGTGCACGTAGTCTAGGAAGTACTAAGTCCAACCATATCAGAATCATTTTCTACTTATGGAAGAATTATTTTTTACAAGACATCAACGTCATAAAAAAGACTCATTATAGTGATTAGATTTTTTTTTGTCTGGAAAAGGAGATTAATAACGGGTCAAAATCGCTCTCTCTGTCTGTTACTCCTGCTCGCTCTGCAGTCCGGAGCATTTACCATAAAGATCAGAATACGTGGGCACTTAAAATTTAGGGGCAGCTCACGTCACCATGTAAACTCGAGGAGCGGCTGGCTTGACTGCAGTAATAATAGTCCGTTTTCAAAACTTTAACGATAGGCAAAGGGTGCTTCAAGCTGCCTGGGCAAAGAAGGATATTCGGATGAATGACCACAGGATTTATTTTGATGAAGACTTCACCGCTCAGGTGTTCGAGGAACGAGCAAAATACAGACAAGTGAGAAAACAACTTCAGGAAAGAAAGATCAAGTCTCGTATACTCTTTCCAGCCAGACTGAAAGTAGTTGACAGGGACGGGAAATTCAAGGTGTTTGACAATCCTGCAGTCGCGGCTGAGGGTTTACGTGAGTTCGGCATCAACATGGATATTCCAGCTGGGGAGCTGGACTTGGAGTCAACACTGCAGGCAGCAGGCTGGGAGATGGCTCGCTCCAAGTGTTATATTGTTTATCGGTACAATAATAACCTGACTGTACACAAGCACACCGAGGCTGATGCTCTAGTTAGACTCCATTGTTTATTGTGTCCCCCCGGCAACCCAGTACATGACAAAGGTTCCTACCCAAGTATTGACCTAATACTACACCAAGAGCAAGAGAAAACCAGCGAGTGAGCTGATGCGTGGTAAGACAATACTGGACTCTAAGGATCGGCATGCAGGAGAAAAAGATTAAAAAGGTTTGCGCAGATCATAAAAGCAGAGACAAATGTGTTTCCTTTTGGGCACATACATCTTTCTAAAACGAACAAATGACTGAAACACTAGGAAGCCAAGTCCTTTCCAGATCTGAAACCCAGGAGTATAAAATGTATGATTTTGAATCGGATGTCGACCCAGAGAGTCATGTGTTTAATCACATTAATGACATGTGTAAATATTATACTGATAATGATTTCAAAGACAATGTTGAATTAAACAATAGATTTTCGTTAATACATTTCAATTGTAGAAGTCTTTATGTGAGCTTCACCAAGATCAATGAATATCTGAGTTCATTTCAAGGTAAATTTAAGTTGATAGCCTTATCTGAGACGTGGTTAAATCAAGAAAAGGGTGTTGATTTTCATATTGAGGGTTATGAGTTACATTATATGAACAGAAGCAATAAGAGGGGAGGGGGTGTGGCCCTGTTTGTAGACAGTGACCTGAAATGCAAACCAGTTAAATCCATGACGACGGCAATTGATGATTTAATGGAGTGTATAACTGTGGAAATTGAAATGGAAAAGAACAGAAATATTGTTGTAAGTTGTGTGTGCAGAACACCAGCTTCAAATATAGCCTTTTTTTAAAGATAAACTGGAAGAATTAATGGATATGTTAAATGAAAGAAAAACATGTATTATTTGTGGGGATTTTAATATAGATCTCCTAATTACATCTAAACACAAAGCCACATCAGATTTCCTTGATGCATTATACAGCAGAGGGCTATACCCACTGATTACCAAGCCCAGTAAGCTAACATCTTCAGGTGCAACATTAATCGATAATATTTTTATAAATGTTGTGCAAAATAATGCCAGAAGTGGCCTATTAATTAATGACATAAGTGACCATTTACCAGTGTTTTCAATAAATGACTGTCAAATAAAGAGCAAGAAGAATGAAGTTCGTAACAGATATGCAAGGGTAAGAACTGATGAAGCAATACATAGACTTCAAAATGATCTTTTCAAAGAACAGTGGGAAGGTGTTTATGTAGAAGAGATAAATGCTGCGTATAATTCCTTTCTGAATGGATACTTATGCCTTTACAATAAACATTGTCCCATCACTCAATATAAACAAAAAGTTAGTTATATTAAAAAGCCGTGGATTACAAAGGGCTTGCAAAATGCATGCAAAAAGAAAAACAAACTTTACTTTAAATGATGCAGAAAGGCAATATAAGGTTTATAAAAATAAGTTGACTTTTATAATTAGACAAGCCAAAAAAGATTATTATAATAAAGTGTTACAGGAAAACAAAAATGACATCAAAAGTACAAGGAAAATTATGAACAAGGCGTTAGGAAATAATCCTGTGTCCACAAGTACACCGAGCTATTTTAAGAACGACAATAATGAGATTTTTGAGAACATGAATGAAGTGGTTAATGAATTTAATTATTTTTTGTAAATGTTGGACCTAATCTCGCAAAGTCTATTAAACAACAAAATGATTGTCAAATGGCAGGTGGCTGGAATAGAGAAGGTAAAATATTGCAGTCTATGTTTCTTGAAGAAGTGAATGAGAGTGAGATAAGATCTATTGTGGCAAAATCTAAAAATAAGACATCAACTGACAGTGACGGGATTGATATGATTATTGTGAAAAAGACAATCGATTGTATAATTCAACCTCTTAGCCATATTTTCAATCTTTCTTTTCGTACAGGTATTTTTCCAGATAGAATGAAAATAGCGAAGGTAATTCCACTTTTTAAAACAGGAGACAAACACAGCTTCACTAATTACAGACCAGTGTCCGTATTATCACAATTTTCAAAGGTACTTGAGAAATTGTTTGCAGAAAAATTAGAAAATTTTAGTGAGAGTCAGTTTGGATTGCGGAAGAACCGGTCTACAGCTTTAGCATTAATGACAATAACAGAAGAAATTTCTACAGCAATAGACAGTAAAAAATATACAATTGGTTTATTCATTAATCTGAAAAAAGCGTTTGATACAATAGATCATAAAACATAAATTTCTAAATTATATACGAATGGTGTGAGAGGAGTTGTTCTGAACTGGTTAAGTAGCTATTTAATTAACAGACAGCAATATGTACAATTTTCTGGTAGTACATCTGAGTATTTGAATATTGAATGTGGAGTCCCACAAGGTTCGGTTTTGGGGCCTAAACTCTTTAATTTGTACAGTAATGACATATGTGAAGTTTCTAAGTTACTGCAGTTTGTTTTATTTGCTGATGATACAAAATGTTTTTGCTCAGGACATGACTTAAAAACTCTAACAGGAAGTATTGAAAATGAAATGGTCAAATTAAAAGCATGGTTTGACGAAAATAAGTTATTCTTAAATTTGAATAAAACTAAGTTTATGATTATTGCAAACCAAAACGTTTTGTTGACTATAGATGGAGTTAATATTGAAAGAGTGTCTGAATTTCGTTTTTTGGGTGTGATCATGGATGATAAGTTAACGTCGAAATCACATATAGCTCATATAGCTCATGTTAAAAAAAAAGTGTCCAAGAATATCTTTGTTTTAAACAAAGCAAAGTTTCTCTTGGATTGTAAGGTACTGCAGATTTTGTATTGTTCACTAATTTTGCCTTATTTTAGTTATTGTGTTGAAGTGTGGGGTAACACTTATGTCACAAACATTAATCCATTATTTATTTTAGAGAAAAGAGCGGTAAGAATCATTCATAAAGTCCACTATAGAGAGCACACCAATGGGCTGTTTTTAAGATCAGGTTTATTGAAACTAAAATATTTAGTTGAGTTACAGGCACTTGTAGTTATGTTCAGAGTAAAGAGTAAAGTATTATTATTATTGTTTTGTTTTTTTCTTTGTCCTTTTCTGTTGTGTGTTTTGACATGTACGGAACAAATAAATAAATAAATAATGGACACAGCATCAACATCCCTGGACTGTAGATTTAGTCCATCTGCATTTAAACACTTGCAAGATGTTGAGGATTTTGTGACCGGCAAGGGCGACTGCAAAAACATCATACAGTTCCACAGGGAGGATTTGGATGAAGTCAGGCTCACACTGCATCATGATATGTGCATGGATGTAGCAAAACAGCAAAGAGTTTGTTTAGGTACTTTTCAGGATGTAGTGGAATTTCTGAAAGGGGATCAGGGAGAGTACTTGAGAAACATGCTGCCAGAGATCACTAAACTTGTGAAACTCACACTGACTGTCCCTGTAACATCCTGCACTTCAGAAAGGTCATTTTCCAGCCTGCGGCGCCTGAAGACCTATCTTCGATCCACAATGGGGCAAGCGAGACTGAACCATGTTGCTATACTGAAGTGTCACAAGACTTTGACATGAAATAGGAACTTGGACATAATCGCAGACCGATTCATTAAGCGCACGGTTACAAGGGGCAACACTTTCCTGATCAGGAATTAACAGCACAGTGACAAAAATGTACGGCCTTTGTGTTGATGTAACCGGCTGTGTATGACTGTATGTGCTTTGATCTTTTGCAATGTCATGCTTATTATAATGTGTTAGACTTGTTAATAGTGGGCCTCTTACCTTTACTGTTAGGTTATTGTTTTAATGAATTTATACTGTAGCGCTTTGTAATATAGTTGGTGTCGGAGTTGTATCCTCAGGTGAGCCTTTTTACTGCACTTTTGGTGGCAATGATTTGCTACTGTGTGTGTTCCACATCTGACATGGAAAATAGGCAATCACAGTTTAGGGTTTTCTGGGTCAGCACCTGATGGCTGTGGTTGTGGCTCAGTTGGTAGAGTTGGTCACCCCCCAAACACACACACACACAATCAGCAACTACTGTTAATACTTCAGTGTGTCTACTTGATCATTTATTGACATTTATTTTGAAAAACTAAACTAACAGCTTCAGGTCTCAGTCAGTGTTTGTTTGTCTGACTTCACACAGGTCTTCTGCTGCTGCAACTCTCTCTCCCTCTGTGTGTGTGTGTGTGTGTGTGTGTGTGTGTGTGTGTGTGTGTGTGTGTGTGTGTGTGATGAGAGAGAGAGAAAACAAGATGGTGGAGAGAGACAATGTGGCTTTGTCACATGTCATGCCTTTTGAAATAGTTTGAGCTCTCTGAGCTGAGTTCAGTAACTGTTACTTAAATACCAGAAAGCCAGTGGCCGGAGGGACAAAGAGCAAAAAAGCTGTGGAAGCCTGGCTTAATGCCCCTCCACTCAGGTGAAGCCCATCTGCAATCACAGGTAGGTGGGCGGGGTCTCCTTACCAACCAGCAGGCATACTACCACCAACCACCAGAGGGAGCCAAAACTCTGAAACATAAAAGAACATCAACACTACCAAGCAAAACACCATGGTCAGGGCCGTCACAAACATAAGGTCATGTTTTCTTTTTATTATTATTAAATTATCTTTATTGGTTTTTCAAGCAATCAAAGGAGAAACACACATTGACATCACACATTATTCAAAACAGTCAACACCCCCCCCTCCCCCCCCCCCTTGATGAAAAGGCCAGAGCGCGGACACCAAATATTGCCAAGTGCGGCACCGGATCAATGTCCTTATTACACATGTACGAAAATGTCATGACCAGAAAGTGTGAAAAAGAGTTGCTGGGTCCCGGTTACACCGTTGACAGGTTGGGTCAATTTCAGGAAAAAGTTTGGCAAGTCTGGTCCTTGATAGGTGAAGTCTGTGAATTATTTTAAACTGAATAACATTATGTCTGACACAAATAGAGGCTGAGTGGATCCCAGCAACAGCTGATTTCCAGGTTTCTTCTGAGAGTCTTTCACCAAAATCATCCTCCCACTTTGACTTTAGATGGTTCAAGCTGGGCGAGGCTGTAAGACAGTAAGATGTCATATACTTGTGATATAGAATTATGCTCAGAAGGGCCTTCATGGATACAATCCTCTAACCAGCTGATGGGGGTTAGAGAAGGGAATGTTGTAAAATTCTTCTTAACAAAATCCCTGATCTGAAGGTACCGAAAGAAATGAGACTGTGGAATACCAAAACCTCTTACTATCTGAGACATGAAAATATTATCTTTGAACAGATCTGACACCTTGCTCAAGCCCTTTCTAGACCATTGCAGGAATGCTGCATCTAGCATTGATGGTTTAAAAAGTGGATTATTGGTGAGTGGCATGCAGGAAAGGGCTTGCTTTAACCCTAAGTGGGTCCTACACTGTGACCATATCTTTAAAGAGCCTTTAATGACAGGGTTACCTGCCCCTTTAAAATTGATAGGTAATGGGGAGCAGACTAAAGAGCCCAAGTTTGTTGGGTCATTGAGGCGTCTTTCCATGTTCACCCACTCTGGACTACCATGATCCTCTGGCACTGAAATCCAATGAGCTATTTTGTGTAGATTAGCTGCCCAGTAGTATAACATGACATTGGGAAGACCAAACCCACCCTCCTCCTTCCGACGCTGAAGAAAGATCCTTTTCACTCTGGGGGTAGTTTTATTCCACAAAAAGGAATTTATATATTTATCCAACTCCTTAAAAAAAGCTTTTCATATAAAACTCGGTATCGTTTGAAACAAGAATAAAAATCTCGGCAAAACTGACATTTTTACAGAGTTTATTCTCCCTGCTAGAGAGATAGGGAGGGAGCACCATCGTTGGAGGTCTACTTTAGCTCTATCAAGGGCAGCTTTGAAATTGTATTTAAAGAGGTCCCCGTATTTTCTGGTAACTGTTACTCCAAGATACGTAAAGTTATCACAGCTCACTTTAAATGGGTATATACCGAATGACATTGACCGAATGAATCTCGCTGCTAGCATTTTAGCTAAAATCTTATAGTCAACCCCTAATAGACTTATCAGTCTGTAGCTTTCACATTTCAACGGATCCTTCCTTTTTTTTGGAATAACTGAGATAGTTGCCTCTGTCATTGTGGGAGGCAGTGAACCTCTTTGTAGCGCCTCAGTAAATACCTCCCGTAGCAGTGGTGAGAGCTTTGCAGTGAAATTTTTATAGAACTCGATGGGAAACCCATAGGGGTCCGGAGCTTTACCGCTTTTAATCTTACTAATTGCCCTTTGTATTTCATAAATTGAGATGGCTTTATCTAGAAGTCACTCTACATTCAAAGTCTACACTCTATATTTGGTAGAGTGACTTTGTCCAGAAACTGTTGTATTTTATCTCTATTTGTGGCTTCAGATGTATATAGGTGCTTATAAAAAGATTTAAACTGCTCATTAATCTCACGTTGGCCAATTGTTATGTTACCATCCGCTGTCTCAATCTCTGAAATATATGTTGTCGCTTCTGCCTGTCTTAACTGGTGAGAAAGTAACCTATGTGCCCTCTCTCCAGATTCGTAGCATTTAAATCTGGATTTTAAATAGAGTTCTTCTGCCTTGCCCATAGACAAATGATCAAATTCAGTTTGCCACCTGACCCTCTCTTTATATAGATCCGCTGTAGGCGAAGCTGCATGTTTTTAATGCATGTTAATTAAAGAAGTTAGCTCTTCCAAGCGTTGTGCCTTTCTTTTGTTCATACTTGCTGTATATGCTATTATCTGTCCTCTGAGGTATGCCTTCATTGTCTCCCATAGATTACCCCTACTGGTGTCTGGTGTATCATTAGTTTCCAAAAAGAAATCTATCTGGTTGGATAGAAATTAAACAAACTCCTCGTCAGAAAGCAAAAGGGTGTTCATCCTCCACAAACATCTAGAAGAAACATTATCCGGGAAGCAAAGTGACAAAACCACCGCACTATGGTCTGAGATTACTATTTCCCCGATATCGCAAGAATTAACTAGGGGCATGAGTCTCTTATCTAAGAGGAAGAAGTCAATCCTCGAGTAAGATTGGTGCGCAGATGAGAAAAACGTGTAAAATCTGGAGGTTGGGTTTTTGAAACGACAGGGATCAACTAAACCATAAGCTTGAAGTAATGAATTGATATATTGTGCTGAATTAGACATAATTCTACTGGTAGGACTTGAGCGGTCCAGGATGGGATCCAACACGCAATTAAAAACACCACCTAGGACTAATTGATGGTGATTTAATTCTGGTAGCAAAGCAAGAATTCCACATTGTCCCAGTTTGGAGCGTAAACATTTGCCAAAATAACTGGTATGTTATACAGCTTTCCCTGCACAATGACAAATCTTCCGTTTCTATCTGATATTACTTTAGATTTTGTGAACTGGATGTTTCTGTGTACAAGTATGGCTGTACCCCTACATTTCACATCCCAACTTGAATGGAAAATTTGTTGAAATCCTCCCCTCCTAAGCTTGGCCTGATCACAATTTTTCAAGTGTGTCTCTTGTAAAAATGCCACCTCAGTTCTCATGAGCAAAGATCTTATTACGCTTCACTGGGTGGTTAGCACCCTGTACAGTTTTAGATTGGTTACCTATTCCTGACATATGAAATTGTGTATCATTTTTAGCCTTGTAATGTCTCGCTCCACCACTAGAAAAAAGCTGCATAGCCTATAAATGCAAAAGAGAATAATGTATATAGCCAGAACACAAATATCCCAACATCCAAAAAGAAAAAACCAGGCCAGTCCCCGCCCCCCTCCCGCACGCCCCTCCCCAACTGAGAGGCAGCTAGATCATCCAACAGCGCTGTAGCAACTAGCATACAGAAATACCTTACCAATGAGTCTGAGCCTCAACCTGAACTGCCATACATAAGAAGAAAAATGCGTTGTAACTTTCTACCAATATTAACCATATCTCTATTCTATGTAAATGACCATGAATATGTGCCTGTAATGACAGTACATTAAGCCAAAATAGTAATAATACTAATGATGCGAATTGAAATAAATGTGATGATGGGATGCCTGTAGAAAAATATAAATTAAATCAGGTAGCCTACAGATGCCCTTGAAATAAATAGGGAAAGTTCCCTGCTCAAGTGGAATTATAGAATTGGCTCTCACCAACACAACACAAAGGTGAACACATTTTAGAAGTTCAGTATATTGCTCTATACACTCCCTATTATAAACATTAACAGGGTGGGGTACTGAAGAAAACAGTCAGAGTGCAATACTACTATCTTACAGGCTGGTTGGTCGAATAGAGGTTGATAGTGGCTTTCAAAGAGAACAAAAACGAGAAGAAAAGAGCAGCCTTCAACACACAGCTACTGGTTTAGCCCCCTCACTTCACTATATTGGCCAGCACATATTCCTTCACTGCTTCGGGGTCCTTGAAGCTTTTGCGGGTGCCATTAACGGTTATCCGGCTTGAACCCCCTCACAGCCGTGCAGGATTCCCCTCACCTCGCTGAAAGCCGCGCGTTGCTCCATTACCGCTCTCGTGTAGTCTGGGAAGATGTGTATCTTATCCCCATCAGCCGTTGTTACGTGCTTCAGAGACCTTGCTTTCCCCAATATTTTCTCTCGTTCCTGGAAGTAATGACATCTGATTATCCATGCCCTGGGAGGGAGCCCATCCTCCTGCCTCCTCCGTAGTGACCGATGCGCCATGTCCAGCACCGGAGCCTCATCCAAACGCAGAGACGCCACAAGCATCTTGGCCATAAATTCGACCGGGCGCTCACCGACTTCACGTCCCTCTTTAATACCAGTGACACGTAGGTTACAGCGCCGTGAGCGGATGGCCAAAACAAAGTCCAACCAATCAGGTTCGAGCACTTCCCGGCGTCATAGAGTCTCGCGGGTGGTACCAATGGAAAGCCAGGGCCCCTAAATGGGGGGGTAGCCGTTGGTTCCGAGTACTTGCGACAAACCCGTCGAAAGTTATTAAAGTTTAGAGACAAGGGTACCCCTACACTTATCTGGTTTTAGCACACTACCTAACCCTAACCCTAATCCTACCCAACCTCTCCCACACCCTTTTACTAAACCTAACCAGTCGGGGTATGTTGCAAGTCTCACCAAGTACACAAGTCCACTCCCAAAAATCACACTCCGGACTAGGTACCAATCGACTCCAAATGGCCTGAAACGTGCTCCTAGACACTTTCTGGGGGAACTTTTTTCACCAAAACACTTTTCAGCATTTTCCACGCTCCATTCATTTCAGATGGGTTCATCTCATTCATACTCATGCATTTTCCAGAAGCACAGAAGAAGATGACAGTATGTGTGAGTTTTACTGTATCAGCAATTCATTTCTTTGGAATGAAGAAAAACATTTGTTGCATGTTGTACAAAAACATATTTCATATTTTGTTGCTTAGTGCTCATGCTGATTACCATTTGGGTCTTTGTAAATAATATAACAAAGCATAAGGTCTTTAGTTTAGTTTCCTGAGACAACATTTTATATGAATTAGCGCTACACAAATATTGATTAAATAAAGATTGTATCTTAGACCTTGTCCTCACGTAATCAAGTATTTTTTTAAACAGGTTTTTCTGTGTTTTGACCTTTCATACACAAACTGTGTTTTAGGTCACTGAAAACTCTCCTTAAGTAAAACTCCTTCCAGGGTGAAGATGTTAAACTCTGTTTAAGGTGTTTGGCGATGGCAGACATCACCAAACTAGCGCTGGTGCTAACGTTGCTAAGTGGACTTTTTAATTTAATTTAGATTTATTTCTGGACTTTTTGTGCCTTTAATTGAGAGATAGGACAGTGGATAGAGTAGGAAATCAGGGAGAGAGAGAGAGGGGAATGACATGCAGGAAAGGAGCCACAGGCTGGATTTGAACCTGGGCCGCCCGCGTTGAGGACTACAGCCTCCATACATAACGCGCGCGCACTAACCACTGCGCCACCAGCGCCCCAACTGCACTTTTTACATGCTCACACGTACATACTCTCCCACTACATTGACGAGCCGAGACGCCTGATTGGACGACTCTGTAAATGAAATGTTAATTGCAGAGGAATGGCGATTAAGTGTTTACATGTCAAGGACATTGTTTTTGACTTGATGTACTCATGAGAGTAGTAACAGTGTGTTTTACGTTTTCATGTGGACAAAGATGTTTTTGAGAACTTGGCGCGTGTGTGTACAGGATTGATTTCTTTTGGTTTTGTTCAGAGGAAAGAGGACACTGTACATCTAGTAATGAGTAACAGATTAAAGTTTTATTGTAACTTGCAGAATCATACAGTTTACAAAGTAGTGTGAATGATGAAGGTGCTCTAAGAGTCTTAAAAAAATAGTTAAATGAAATAAAGATGAGTCCAACAACTTGAAAGGAAATAATCTGAAAACTTAAAAATACAGCTTAAAAGCACATAATAAAAACTAACCATAAAATCAAAAGTATTATCTAAGAGTCTGTGGGAAAGCTCTACAAAATCAGATTTTGTTACTGAAAATGTGAGTTAGGCACAAATTGGTCAGCCATTTTACTTTTCCTCGGATAGTTACACAAGAAGACACTCAACTATACTTCTGCTGACTTGAAACAAGGGGGGAGCTCATCTCATGAGGACAAACTCAAGTTCTCTTAAATGCATGTGACATTTCCTTTATATTTTAATAACCTAAAATAAAATCAGTCAGTATTATCATGCATCATAACACTTTATGGGTAGTAATATTTGCAAATGGTCCTATAACACACCCTTATGCTTTCTTAATCTTTTTATGTCTATATCATTTTCGGAAATATTTTGGATTTGCATGTGTGTGGCTGCCAGTTATTGTTTTTTCAAAGATGTATAGCATTGTGTTGTACAGTGTGCAATGATAATAAAGGAATTCAGTCCTAAAACAATCCAATAGGAACGCTGCACACTAATAACATGAAGCAGTGACCATATAACAATTATCTGAAATGAGTCTGCAGGATACCTCAAAGATATCAAACTTTTATTGGAACAATGTGTATGTTTATAATCCATTTCATTATTTCTATGATAGTTATTCAAGAAAAGAAGATAGACCAACAACCAAAATATATATTTGAAACCCCTTTATAAAAGCAGATTTATCTGTAGATCTTTAAATTAAACTTGATCAGTACTTAACATTCCCTTTTATATCATATCTTAAAAAGCTCCTCTCATTGCTTTTCAGGGGCAAGGCCTGGCATTGGGTAGGGGTTCGCAGCGATCCACAATAGTGTGGATTCCTCCCATGTTGACACCTTTGAATGTACCGCTGATTGACACCTCTGTGGTCCTCCCGTCATCGTATGTGCGTCGCAGGCGTGCTGTGAAGGGGATGTTTGCCTCGTACTTGTGACCAACCATGTGGAGTTTGCAGGAGTGGTTTGGAGGGATGGTTTGCTCGACAGAACCAGTGTAGGTGGTTGACTTTGTCACGGTTTCACCTGAAGAGACCTGCACTGTTATCGCAGTCTGGAGTGTGATACCCAAAGACCCGATGAATGGGATTTCAGCAGTGATGCTACTACTGATCCCAGCCGTAGTGGCAGTGCTGGTGTCCCACCTTCTCTCCTCCTGATATTTTTTTGAGAGACTAAATGTTTTCGTAACTGGAAGACACTCCTTGTTGGTGATGGTGGACTGGACCATGATCTGTGGAGGATGCTCTGTAACCTTTACATTTGTGTTGTATATGACATTGTACATGCTCTCTTTGTAAAACCGTTTGTTGATGGTCAGGACCTGGTAATGCTTGTACCAATACTCTTTACCCTCCCAGGGGAGGAAGAAGGCCTTATGTATGGAATGCATCTTCCCAAGACCATACTTGTTCTTTGCAACATATACGTCTTGTCCTAAGCAAGTCGTGACTGAATGTTCAGGCACACCACCCCATGAATCACCTTTCCATTCCAAAATCTCAAAGTTGCCTTTGTTCACCAGGATTTCAAATGGGTAGCCAAGACGTTCTTCCCCAGAATAGGGAAAGTGGCAATGGAGCCCCTTACTAGGGTTAAAAAAGCCTGCAGAGCACCCGTATTTGCAGACGTAGTCAGTGCGCTTGGTGTAACTGTTGTAAAAAGAAACAGCACCAGAGGGGAACTTACTAGCTAACTAACTAACCAGTTAAGCAACCACTCAACTTACCAACCATTTAACCATCCAACCAAACAAGAAAATACTCTAACAGAGTCAATAACTGTCAATAACTAAACAATTATCTAATCTATTGCCCTAAAAGACAACTACCAAGCCAACCAACCAACCTTTCAACTATCCAACCAAACAAACAAACAAATGCAAAAACAACAACCAACTAACTACCAAGCCAACCAACAGCTAACTGACCAACCAACAACCATCCATCTAACAAACAACTAACTGACTGACCAACAACAATCCATCCAACAAACCAACAACAAACTTACTGACATAAACCAACCAACCAACCAACAAACCAACCAAAAACTAACTGACCGATCATCCATCCAACCAACCAACAACTAACTTACTGATAAAAAACCATCCATCAAACCAACAAATCAACCAAAAACTGACTAACCAACAACCATCCAACCAACAACTAACTGACTAACCAACATCCATACAACCAACCAACAAACCAACCAACAACTAACTTACTGATCAAAAACAATCCATCCAACCAACAAACCAACCAACTAACTGACTGGACCATGATCTGTGGTTGGATGCATCCATCTAACCCACAATCCAACCAACAACTAACTGACTGACCACCAACCATCCATACAACCAACAAACCAACCAACAACTAACTGACCGACCATCCAACCAACCAACCAACCATCTAACTAAATTTGTTCTGTTATTACTTCAAGAATTCTTTTTTAAATGGGTTTTCCACTTTATTATTCTATGGTCAACCAAAAAAAGGCATACCATAAATTCAGCCTTTAAAAAGATGAATTATTAAAGAGCCCATATTCTGCCCTTTTTGGGGTTTGTATATTTAATCTATGTTCCTACTTTTGTACGTTCACAATAGATAAAGTTATAAAAAAGTGTCTGTTTTCATGTACTGCTCCTCCTTGCTCCCTCTACACTCTGAGTCCGTCAGCTACGCTCTGTTGAGCCCACACTGTTAGACCCCACGTGGGCCAAGTCTGCTCTGATTGGTCTGCCGATCCGCTCTGTCGTTATTGGTCAGTTGCTCAGCACGGTTCTCGGAAATGTCCCGCCTCTTTTACCATATTGGGAATGCAGCCACTGGCTCCGTCCGAGGGGAGCATAAACATTAGCACCTTAGCACTGCTGTGCTACCGCAGGCTACGGCATATCGTGGGCGTACTACAGAAGTTAACGGGCGTGCAACATGAGCTGCTGGGCTTGCTACAACGAGCCAATGGGCTTAGATCAGTGATCTCACACTAACAATGACGTCGGACTGACAAATTTTTATCGAGGGGGGCTAGAACCGAGCGTTACGTGCAGCTAATGCTACAGCTAACAGGAGGACGTAGGAGAAGCCGCGTTTCCACGGACTTTGAATTTTTGCACATAGATGTGCCTAAACATGCACAGGACACTTGGAAAACACACTAAAGAGCATATAAAACCAGAAAAAGCAGAATATGGGACCTTTAAGAGGTATCCCTAATATTGTGTCCAACCCATACACATAAAAGAAGATAAATCTTACACATTGACCACCCAACTTCAACCTCAATAACAAATTTAAAGTAGAATCACAACCTTTGACAAGTGTCAACCATAACAGAAAAGATAGTCTTGGTTAAAGTAGAATTCATGACCTCAAGGCTTAGCCTCAGCCTCAGCCTACATGTAAAGAAACAAGTGCACTAAAAATGTATGTTATTGAGTTTCCTCAGTAGAGACCTTATTGTATTACTAGTAGCAAACAAGTATATTATCATGCTGCAGCTGTATTACAAACAGATCAGAGCTTTACTGCTCTACTGTACCTTTAAATTGAACCTTTTAGGTCAAACATTAACTTGTCAAAAACCTGCATGAGAGGTTGAAATACTTACTGGGGCCAAGGGCCAAGTACTTACTATACTTCAATCCCCCCCAAAAACGGCTTCATACACTGCAAAGGTATCTAAATCAAGTAATCCAGCCCCAGTAACAATGAAAGAATATAAGAAGATAAAACAATATTGAAAAAACTACACTTTAAAATAATACTGTGAACAGAAATATAATGAAACCTGTAAGTTGCCTGAGAGACAAAACCCAGGGCCAAAAAAGTCCAAATGGAATCTTTGCACAAGTAGCTGCAGCTCATTCAGTGAGAACAGTTTTCAATTATTTGAATATTCAGAGTGATTCTCATGAGTAATGAATCTTATAAAGTTGAAATGATGCCCATGGTAGAGCAAAATAAAGTCATATCATCAACTTCTTCAAGATAATGGGGGTTTAAGACTTGCTTTTAAAATAATTAAAAATCTTAAATAAAAAACTGTCAGCAGCATTTACAGTGTACATGTGTGCGTACCTGGTGAAGGTAATTTGCAGACGCAGTTAATGAAAGTATTTTCTGTTTACCTTCTTCAGTCTGTGGGTTCTCCTTCACGATGTCCTGCTGAGCGGCCGAACACAGAGCCAGCAGGGCGAAGAGCAACATCCCGGAAAACTTAATCTAAAACACAGTTCAGATCGATGAATGCAGACAGACATATGCTGAAATCAAGAGAAATATTAGACACATCGCTAAAGAACTTACCTTTGCAGTCCTGTCTCATTGTGTCCACCTCCCTTCTCCTCCAGGTTTATATACTGTCGCTGCTTCTTGAAATCATAAAACAAATAGTTTCCATTTGACTTGGCTCTGACCTACATTGATTAGATCAGTCACGTTTAGGGGTTTATAGCTACACGTGAGAGTTGTTTATATAAATGTCTTCATCAGATGTACTTACTAATGACCTGAACTCTCTACAGCGATCTGTCATTTCAGTCTTAAATGTCGGATTCAAATCTTCCATATTTGTTCTTTCCAATAGTTTGTTCCCAACCAGCTGGAGATATATTGTAAGAGAATTCATTCTCCCATTTTCTTTTTACCTCAACACTAATATGTTTGTCTTGATGGTTAGATTTGAGTATTTTTAACTATCTTAGTTAAAACCTTGGTGTCTGTTACGTCCAAGCAGCAACCTCCGGTCTTGAAAAATGAAGCCATATCCTGAAGTGCAGAATCCTGCAGTTTGCCGAGGGGCTGCTTGAGGCTGGCTCTAGGAACAGTCACATACACACCATAGCCAAAACAGCCGTTTTTATAGCAGAAATTAACATGTTTACAGCCTGGTACAAAAAGCGAAATTGATCTGATTAGTGTAACGTGAGGGTCCGACGTGTGGTGGATGGATCACTCTAGCTAAGAGAAACAGAAGGATGGAGACGGATAACTTTCTCAGCAGCACTTTACTGTCATCATCATCATTGTTCAGCTACATAACCACCCACACTTCCTTGTTACTCATCACATGTCCCGTCATTAGCCAATCAGAGGTTAGGATGATCAAACTCAAGACAAACATAACTAAAGGTTCTTTAGGCTATGTGTGAACGCAAACAGCCGAATATATCCGAGTGAGCTGATGTCTGAACGCGGCCAAATATACTCCAGAGATTTCAATTTGAGCCAATAGGAAGAGAATGATGTTTATATACAGTGACTGCCTAAAGTGTCTGCACGTGACCACTATGATCTCCGTGCTCTAATGAACCTGCTGCATTATGTTTTCTGTTCGTCAGTATGTTGTACACATAGCATTGATATAAAGGTAAATATTCTCATTATAGCGTCGTGTAGCAGACTCTGCTTTGCTTCGGCCGCTACTTCCGCGTTGTTTATTTACGTCACGTCTTACGTCTGGAAATCCCCCGCGGCCCCTCCCCTCTGACAGGGAAAGTCCCCCGCTGTGAGGAGCATATGTGAACGGGTAGTTCGGGAGAATCTCCGGAGAAGTCCTCCTGTAAATATCTAGATATTTTCCGGAGTGCAGATGTGAAAACGGCTTTAGTTTCATCACTGGCACATACTGTACGGGGGTGAATTGTTTTTAAATAGCTCAGTTTTGATTTGATGAACGATATGTGTTATCCAAAGTTAGGCGTGTAGCTGTGTCAAAAGTGATCAGGATCAGCAGGTCATCCTTCCTGGATATTAATGTCCAAAGCAATAACGGTGGATTTCAGGAAAAATCCTTCTGTCATCTCCCCAATAACCAGGCTGTTGAGGCTATAAGTATCTGGGCACCAACGTCCATGACAAGCTCACATTTGAGCTTCAAACTGTTGAAGTTCAACTGCATCAAAGCTCATCATCGTGTGCACTTTCTTAGGAAGGTCCTTAAACCCTTAAGACTGCGATGAATGGGGCACCGGTAGCTTACTGGTTGGTGCGCATGCCCCATGTACGGAGGCTGTGGTCCTCCAGGCGGGCGGACTGGGTTCGGGTCTGACCTGTGTCTCCTTTCCTGCATGTCATCCCCCACTCTCTCTCTCCTTGATTTACAACTCTATCCACTGTCCTGTCTCCCCAATAAAGGCAGAAAATGCCCAAAAAGAAATCTTAAAAAAAGAAGACTGCAATGAATGCACCAGTTTACTCTCCAGCCTTTGTTATGTCTCTCCTTTTTGTTGTTGTTTTGGATGTTGTATTGATTTATTATATTCTTGTATTTGACGATAATAAAACAATAAAACTGGAGCGCTGCTCACTAATAACACAGATGACCTATCTTTTATTTCAGGTCAAGGTTAATAAAGGGAACAGACATCTGTTTGATAAGAACAAATCTCACCTGAACGTTATCTAGAAGGTCACGTGTTTGAAATCAGGGCAGACAAATTGAGGACAATCCAAAAGTTTAAAATAATAATCAAGACATGAAAACAAACATATCAAGGCAGTTTATTTATACAGCACATTTCAGCAACAAGGGGCTTCACACACGACATCGAAAAGCATCGAGACAAAGAGGAAAAGAAACATTACAGAACAAAAGAATCTCTAACAACCTGTCAACAATCAGGAGAGACGAGTAAATGATTTAAATACAATATTCATATGACATAGGATATTGACTGATTGTCAGAGAATCTTTGGCACTTGAACTCTGCAGGGAGATGGGAGATTTATCCCTCAGTGTCGTCTTCTTCTTCTACTTCTTCTTCTTCTTCTTGTAATTTTTCTGGCAGTTTAGACGCATCTAGGCGTATTACTGCCCTCCACAGGTAGATGGGAACTAAGTCATTCTACAAAGCATAACTTTAGATTCTTGAAAACAATTTTGTAGCTTGTAAAAAATTAATAACTGCTTTTGCAATCAAGTGGTGGTTCTCATATTGGCCAAGCAATGTTTTAACTGAAAAATAAGTTATCCCCACGTCAGACAATCTTTTGAATAATGCCGTTCTTTGCAAGGTGTAATTTTTACATTGTAATAATATGTGTATAACTGTTTCAGGACTTCCACATTCACACAGTCCACTGGGATGTTTTCCTATAGTGTGTAAACAGTGGTTTAACCCACAGTGACCCAGCCTCAAGTTACTTTGACTGCATATCTCCTGTTTCCAGCATAACTGACTGAATTCCTAATCAATGGTTGTAGATTAAAATAATGTCTTCCTCTTTTTTCCTTCTCCCAAGTTTCTTGCCACTCTTGCTCAAGACCTTCTTTAATTCTACTTCTGTATTCAGCTTTTCCAAATGGAACATTCACATCTGTATTAATTCGATTTAAAGCTGATTTTGCAATCTTGTCTGCAACTTCATTACCCATGACCCCAGAATGCCTAGGAATCCAGACTAATCGATCTTCACAGTTCAGTTTTTCAACTCTAAACAGAGTCATTAAAATGTAATTTACAATATCAGGTCGAGATGTAGATCTTCTTCCTCTTAAGGACATCAGGGCTGCAGCTGAGTCTAAACAAATCACTACTTTATCTGGTTTGACATCTTCGATCCAGTACAATGCCCAAAGTATTGCTAATAATTCTGTTGTAAAAACAGATGTAAAATTATACTGGGGAAGATCTAAAGGCTCCTGAACAGAGTCTTAATGCTTTAGAATGAACAGTGTCTATATTTTCTAAAAGAGTCTTGGCAGCAGAGCCGTACACGTCACAGCCATAATCAAACACTGACCTTATCATAGCTTGATAAATTGTGTGCATGGTTACTCTCTCTGCACCCCATTCACAACCACATAAACTTCTCATTATATTTAGTACTTTTCCACATTTTTCAATTATTTTTCTGACATGGACAGCCCAGGTGAGCCTTTCATCAAGCCACTCCCAAAAACTTACATTTCTTCACTCTTTCTAAAGAACAACTATACAAACACAACTGTATATCAGGCAATTTTTTCTTAAAGCCAAACACCATGTACTTCGTTTTAGAAGCAGAAATTCTAAAGCCCCACTTATCTACCTCAACAGAGTCCAGAGCCTTTTGAATCTGTTTAATAGTGAACTGAACATTTCTTCCACTTTTCCAGATGGCTCCATCATCAGCAAACAGAGACAGGCCAATCCCCCTGTCAACATTGTTAAATATATCATTAATCATTATGTTAAAAAGAACGGGACTTATGACACTTCCCTGGGGGGTTCCTTTTTCTATCTGAACAACTTTTGAATATTTTCCACCTACTCTTACCTCTATAGTTCGTTTCAACAAAAAGTTCTTAATCCAATTAAACATTCTTCCCCTAATTCCCAAATCATATAACTTAATCAATAACCCTTCTTTCCATAAAGAGTCATATACTCAAATAAGTGCGAGGAGAGAACAGTGCATATATGGAGCAGTACATTGCTCAGCTGTTAAGAGATGCAAGAATGCAACAACCGTCTCACCTGGGTAGTCACTCTGAGGGAAGCCTCCTAACAATCAGGGGCTTCCTATGACTGTATAATTTGTCTGTCAAACCCCGTACTGAGAATTTGATCTTTTCCAACTCTAAAAAAGACATTTATCACATAACCATGAAGTAGGTGAGGGGGGCAAAGGTTTCTTCCACAATAAAAGTATTCTCTGGCGGGCTATTGGAGAGGTAAATGAGATTACGTTTGCTTGTTTCACTGATATGTTTTTACCAGCTTCTGGTATACCAAATATAGCAATCCTCTGGGATGGTTCTATAACTTGCTCTAATATTTCCGAAATTGCTCTCAAATAAGACTTCCAGTACTCCCCCAGTCTCGGACACGACCAAAACATGAGTGAGATTACAAGGGGCCTGGGAACATCTATCACAATCATCAGCCATATTCGGGTAAATCTTGGCAAGTCTAGACTTACTGTAATGTCAACTGTAATGAGCTGAAATTTTGCACAAGATGAACAAGATTTTATTTCTTCCAGCGCCTCAGTCCACCAATCATCATATATAGTGCAGAGTTCTGCTTCCCATTAACCATTAACCTCAAGAGGTCGGATTGCTGTCGGTTAAAGGCCGTACACAGCTGAGCAAAGGTAGAGAGTGTGCCTTCACTATAGAAATCACAGATTGTGCTAAGACCTGGTCTGGCCCAAATAAAGTGAGGAGTTAAAGAAACACTGATCACCTCTCAGCTGTGATATAGACGGGGTTCTTGTATACAAAGGGCCTGATTTACCCAATGAAAGAGTACTAAATTGCGTGTTCGTTTCAACAAATTGCACGTTTGGTTGGTGGGCGTTTTGCTGGTGATCTACAAACCTTGTGGAGGCGGTACTATTTAAGTTTTTGCACGTTCTACTGGACGTCATGGAGAGTTTGGACGGAAAGCAGGACGTGTGTATACAAAGGAAAATCTGCGTGCATACAACTCCCTAGACGCATATAATTATGTACTTTGTGGTCATGTGCAAGATGTAAAGTTTCATGACCCGAGTTCAGGGTTTTGCGTTTTGAGGGCAGAGACAGGGACTGAAAAGTAAACCTTATGATGCCTGGGTTTACGTGCATAAGGATCTTGGGTAACAGCTAACTGCACATGCATGGCAGGTGTCACACAGCAGATATAGTAAGTTCATGTTTCACTCACTTTTGCAAATAAATCTATCCATCGCACCAGCCACACAAACATACCAGACACGAAGTGGACGCTGCACAGAGTCTCGCCACCTTTAGGACCGCCGGGGCCCCAATCCTCCCTTTTAATGGCCTGGAGCCATAATCACCTTCTTCTTTTCGCAAACGGATGAGATCCCCGCCGGGATATTGAACATTTTCCACCTGTCTTTTCTGCAGTTTGTGCAGTTAACTGCACAACAACTCCTCGTCATCGTTACTCGTCTCTGATTGAAATCAACGGCAAGGAGCCCGCTTTCTGCCCCCTGGTTGCGGGCGCATAAATTGCGATAACGTTGCACAGAAACCCGTCTATAAAGACGCTTAAAGCAGATAATCTGTCATGTGTGAGGCTGACATGTCAGGAAGTGTTTGAAATGCACACGTTTCCACTCTTAAAGGCATGATTTTGAAAGTAGCATTCCCTCAGTGCTGCGTCTGCACCCACCCCCTCCCCTCTGTGCTCCCTCTAAAGCCACGCCCCTTTACTTACATGCACGAGCGCCGTGGCTCCAGAAGTGGACCTCAGCTCATGTTTTGAGCGTGGGCTAGTCCACGCAAGAGGTAGAGAGCGAGCAGGGAAACAGGGAGGCGTGTGATTGGTTCATCAGATTGGCACCTCGTGGCAGTTTTTACAGACTTACAAACTGATACAGATGATGGATTGTCTTTGTTCCCTCTTCAGAGAACATGAGTTATTCATTTCTGTCAGGACATAAAGAGTCTGGAGGAAATGACCAACCCTACCTTTAAGATGTCTTACCGTATTTTAGCTCCTGTTTTGTTGAGTTGCCTTCATGTTGACTTTTTCTTTTTTAGTGTAAATCTTGTGATGTGTCCTCTTGTTTTGTGGAGCCTCCATCCGGTTCAATAAAAACACAATCTATTTATGTTTTTAAAAACCTCATCATGCAGGGAACAGAAAAGGACGAAAATGATCCTCTGCACACATTATAATCATGTGTTCCCACCAGATAAAGTTACATTCTGCAGAACTTCTGGGGCTCCAAAGAAAACAGATGCATGTCCCACAACAACAACAACTAAACAGCTGATTAAAAACAGGACACAGACACGACCTCAGATTAGCTTTTTATTGTCATTTCTGCAGAAAACCCACAAAAATATGGAATAAAAATCATAGTAACTATAAGTGTTTCTCTATAAATGTAGGTTATACTAGCTCTGTTACAATAGATTTATTTATTAGAGTTACTAAAAGAAAAAGAAGCTCGGGGGGAGGTGAGTCGTGTGCGTAGCTTATTACAAACCTCCAGACAAGAAGAGAAAGGAACACAAATATTTAAATAAATGCTTTCAAAGAAAACTAAAAGCTGTGGTGATGTAAACATCAGTGGTTCATCCCCAAACGTGAGAACGCGTGTGATTAATAACCTCAAATACAAACAGGTAGTGTAAAGACAGAGTGTGCAACCGATATACAAGGAGCCGGAGCGAGCCAGCGTAGTGTGAACGAGATGAGAAACTTAAAAAAATACTACGAACTGAGAGTCTTAAAAGCAGATTTCTGTTTGTAAATGGGGGGGGAAACGGCCAAAAGGATTTCTTTAATTGTTTCTGATGCAACAAAGAATTGTTGATGAAAATGTTTTTACTAGTTTTGCAAAACGCCACAGATTTGCTTTTTCCAGGTTTGAAGTTTGAGTATTTATCAGTTTGATATGTACGGAGCCCCAAAGAGAAAAAAAAAGAGATATTTAATCCTCCTCTGTGAAGTGAATTATGTCCAGATTAGATGGACCAGGAATTTAAACATCATCTGCAGCGCGGCTTTGACTTTCTCCTCGACAATCTCAGATCAAAACATCCGAGTTTTCAAGTGAAATCTAAAGATTTTGTGTGTTTTCCCTCTTATTCTTTTTTTTTACAAACAGAAAAATATAATTTCAAGACTCCTCACATGAAAATGATCCTTCCATCCAGAGCTCAAACTTTCTTCTAAAACAAACTGAATAAAGTGTAAACCAGCCGGCTGGTTTACAACATCGTAACTCTTCTCCTGTTTCTGTCAGAGCTTCAGAAACATCTCGTCTTTCTGCCTCTGTGGTGTTTGATCGTCAGCTGTAAACTGACAGAAAGTAAACACCACAAGAGGAAAGACTCAAGCTAAATAAAACCTGACAGCAGGTCGTTGCTCCACCAGGGGGCGACAAAGACTTTAAGAGTTCAAGCTGCTGCAGGAATCCTTCAACTCTTCCTTCATCTCGACTAAAAGTGAAACCAGAGCAGCCTGTACCACAAAGCGGTTGTTTACGTCACGCTTTGTTTAGAACTTCAGATGGCTGCGAAAAGAGACAAACGATCTCTCAGGGATTTGAATCCTTCATGCAGACGGAGCAGTGCAGCGTATGATGCAGTGGGATCTCCAGTGAGGCTACACCTGCACACTCAGAGCAAACACAATAAGACACACACAAAAAAAACCAAGAAGTTAAAGATGTCTCCCTCCTCCCCGTCACCAGCACGCTGTCGGTGCTTCAGGCTCATTGGAGAGAAACTCGAGAGGCACAAAGTGGTTCAGCTGCGTTTTCCCCCGATCAACAGGGAACGACTTCAAAACAAAAACTAAAGTGATTCAGAGTTTCTGCGTCTTCACAGCTGCTCTGCGAGAGAGATCTAGTTTACCGTTTCAGTTTGTGTCTGATTCACTTTCATAAAGAACAAAACGATGTTTCAGAAGTAAACGTTTTAAAAAGCGACACTTTGAACGGGCGTGGTCGCCTGACCATCAGCAGAGTGAGCACAGAGCATCAGTGATAACCATCGACTGTATATTAGGATGAACGGAGCAACAGCCACCTCCAAGTGAAGCCAAAAAGATTTAGAGCGTCCCCTGCTGGCCGGCTGCAGTATCGGTCATAAACCCGCCTCCTCCATGTTAACAGATGAGACACACCCGAGATCTGTCCTCAAAGTTCTTATCATGCAGTTTTATCAGTGTTCAGTTTTTCTGAGAAGTTTTGTTTGAATTTTCTTATTTGACGCAAAAAAAAAACCTGGCCTGATTGACAGCTCTGTTGACCAATGAGGCTCCTGCGTCATTGAACGTTCCATAACCGTGAGCATCTGCTGCAAACAGACCCAAGAATCTGTTCTGCTGTGGGCTGAACCCACCTGAATGACCTTTGACCTTTTATTGGCAACTTCAATGTGGGTTAGAGGAGGAAGGGGCGGGATGTTAACTCCACCAGTCAGATCTCCTGGTTTCAAATGACGTCGGCAGTGCAATGTGTTAGCGCCCGTTGCCGTGGTGTTTTGGCTTCAACTTTGTTTAAACGGAAGGAGGCAGAGATGTGTCGTCCATGTTGATAAACAGTCGATGGTTAAAACACACGGATGATTCTACTGTCTGTATCTTCTCTGTAATGTTTAAATCAGGGGAAATTAAATTTAGAGCGCCTTAAACTAAAAATAACACGAGGCAGTGTTACAGAAACGTTTCTTTGCATGTGGCTCGTTCACTCTGAAAACATCTGAGTGCAGACGAGCAGACGGACACAAACTTCACATAAAGTGCAAACTGACGAGGTTCTCTTCTCACGGCGTCAGACCGGCTGAAGCTCCAAGAAAACCCCGGAGACAGCAGACGAGGCGATCCTCAGGGTCCGCTGCTCTCCGTTTAGTGGCTCTCTATCACCACAGGCTCATAGCCGCCTGCAGACACCCTGCAGGGACACACACACACACACACACACACACACACACACACACACACACACACACACACACACACACACACACACACACACACACACACACACACACACACACACACACACACACACACACACACACACACACACAGGGGTCAAAGGTCAGCTGGTAGTTTAGACACATTTGAAACGTTTCTCTTTTCTTTTTTTTAAAGAGCAGAAATATGAGAGGAAGACGTGATGAAAGCAGAACTGATACAGTAAAACTGATACTAAAACTGAAAGTGACCGACTGAAAAGAGGAAGAGAGCGAGTGACTCATAGTTCTTTCAAACGTGCAGAAAACTCCTGAAAAACTCCTGAAAAACTTCTGATATCTCCACTCTGAGTGTCATGTGATCACACAAACATCTGAATGTTTCTCTCTTCACTCAGAGTTTCTCCTTCAGCCTCCTCGTATTTATTCTGCAGAAAGTCAGAGTGAGCTGATGTGAGAACACAGCAGGATATAATCAGGAGAATTCACCTGGAGCCAGTGGGAGGGGCCAGTGGGAGGGGCCAGTGGGAGGGGGTGGTGACCTTTATTCCCTGTGATCGCTGCACGACCATAGACTGTCTGCACGCCACCTCTACCATCTCCGTGCTCTAATGAAGTTATCCAGATATTTTCAGGAGTGCAGATGAGAAAGCGTCTCTATAGGTCGGAACAGAAAGGGGAGGGAAGAAAAGAAGGAGAAATAAAAAAATGTCTGCTCACCTGTTTCCGAGCCTGATGCCGCTGAGCGCCGTGGTTCCATCTCTGCTGACGAACAGACGCAGGTTGCTGTCTGAAAACCACAAACACAGAAACACGGTGAGCAGAGCGGTGACGGGAACCAGGAGACATCGACGGACATGTGAGACGATAAAAGAAGAGAAAACATGAGGAGGAGGAACACGAGCAGCGTTCACGTCTTTAAAAACAAAGATGTCACATAAACCTTTTTACAGGAGGAGACTCTCTGGATTATTTCTGCGCTCGCCGTACCTTCAGTGTTGTGAATATCTGCAAAGTTTTGGCTTTGGACGATTTTCTCCACGATGTCGTCGGCGTCTATGCGCGTGTCGTTGACCCAGGAGGGGTGACTCTCCACCGAGTCCTGCTTCCTCCTGAAACACAGAAGAAGAAGTTCAGGTGTCAATCAAAATGCCCTGAGCACTTCAACCATCCACTGGTCTCTGTGTGTGTACCTGGGGGGCCTGTTTGGGGGGTGGACAGGCCGCGGGGGTCTTGGGGGTCTCTCTGGACGTCCGGCGTCCCTTTCCCCCTCTGTGGGTGTGTCAGTGGTGAAGCCCAGCCCCCCCGAGGTGCTGCTCCCCGTGGAGGTGTTTCTGCGGTGTGTGAGGTCTGACAGGCTGGAGGAGCAGGAGTGCTCAGTGCTGTAGCCTGCAGGACGGTGAGGAGACGACATAGGAGACATCAGAGGAGACGACAGAGGAGACATCAGAGGAGACGACAGAGGAGATAGTAGAGGAGACGACAGAGGAGATATCAGAGGAGAGGAAGGGAAGAAGTCAGAGGAGACGACAGAGGAGACAGCAGAGGAGACATCAGAGGAGACATCAGAGGAGACGACAGAGGAGACAGCAGAGGAGACAACAGAGGAGACATCAGAGGAGACATCAGAGGAGACAACAGAGGAGACAACAGAGGAGACATCAGAGGAGACGACAGAGGAGACATCAGAGGAGACATCAGAGGAGACAACAGAGGAGACATCAGAGGAGACAGCAGAGGAGACAACAGAGGAGACAACAGAGGAGACATCAGAGGAGACGACAGAGGAGACATCAGAGGAGACATCAGAGGAGACAACAGAGGAGACATCAGAGGAGACAGCAGAGGAGACAACAGAGGAGACATCAGAGGAGACAGCAGAGGAGACAGCAGAGGAGACAGCAGAGGAGACAACAGAGGAGACATCAGAGGAGACAACAGAAGAGACATCAGAGGAGACGTCAGAGGAGACATCAGAGGAGACATCAGAGGAGACAACAGAGGAGACATCAGAGGAGACATCAGAGGAGACAGCAGAGGATCAGAGGAGACATCAGAGGAGACATCAGAGGAGACGACAGAGGAGACATCAGAGGAGACATCAGAGGAGACAACAGAGGATCAGAGGAGACAGCAGAGGAGACAGCAGAGGAGGCGACAGAGGAGACATCAGAGGAGACAACAGAGGAGACAACAGAGGAGACAACAGAGGAGACATCAGAGGAGACATCAGAGGAGACATCAGAGGAGACAACAGAAGAGACGTCAGAGGAGACATCAGAGGAGACATCAGAGGATACATCAGAGGATACATCAGAGGAGACAACAGAGGAGACAACAGAGGAGACATTAGAGGAGACATCAGAGGAGACATCAGAGGAGACAACAGAAGAGACATCAGAGGAGACATCAGAGGAGACAACAGAGGAGACATCAGAGGAGACAACAGAGGAGACATCAGAGGAGACATCAGAGGAGACAACAGAGGAGACAACAGAGGAGACAACAGAGGAGACAACAGAGGAGACATCAGAGGAGACGTCAGAGGAGACAACAGAGGAGACAACAGAGGAGACATCAGAGGAGACAACAGAGGAGACAACAGAGGAGACATCAGAGGAGACAACAGAGGAGACAACAGAGGAGACATCAGAGGAGACAACAGAGGAGACAACAGAGGAGACATCAGAGGAGACAACAGAGGAGACAACAGAGGAGACATCAGAGGAGACAACAGAGGAGACATCAGAGGAGACATTAGAGGAGACATCAGAGGAGACATCAGAGGAGACATCAGAGGAGACATCAGAGGAGACAACAGAGGAGACATCAGAGGAGACAACAGAGGAGACATCAGAGGAGACATTAGAGGAGACATCAGAGGAGACATTAGAGGAGACAACAGAGGAGACAACAGAGGAGACATCAGAGGAGACATCAGAGGAGACATTAGAGGAGACATCAGAGGAGACATCAGAGGAGACAACAGAGGAGACAACAGAGGAGACATCAGAGGAGACATTAGAGGAGACATCAGAGGAGACAACAGAGGAGACAACAGAGGAGACATCAGAGGAGACATCAGAGGAGACAACAGAGGAGACAACAGAGGAGACATCAGAGGAGACAACAGAGGAGACATCAGAGGAGACAACAGAGGAGACAACAGAGGAGACATCAGAGGAGACAACAGAGGAGACATCAGAGGAGACATTAGAGGAGACAACAGAGGAGACAACAGAGGAGACATCAGAGGAGACAACAGAGGAGACATCAGAGGAGACAACAGAGGAGACAACAGAGGAGACATCAGAGGAGACAACAGAGGAGACATCAGAGGAGACATCAGAGGAGACAACAGAGGAGACAACAGAGGAGACATCAGAGGAGACAACAGAGGAGACATCAGAGGAGACAACAGAGGAGACAACAGAGGAGACATCAGAGGAGACAACAGAGGAGACATCAGAGGAGACATTAGAGGAGACAACAGAGGAGACAACAGAGGAGACAACAGAGGAGACATCAGAGGAGACATCAGAGGAGACATCAGAGGAGACGGGTGGGGGTGTTACCTGAGATCTTGCTGTGCTGGCTGGCGTAGCTCGAGTTACGAGAGTGACCTGACTGAAAGATGTCTGCAGACTGGTTCACTTCAGATTCTTCAAGGAGACCTTCAGCAACAAATGATGAAGAGAACAAAAAGATGGTACAT
Source organism: Labrus mixtus (assembly GCF_963584025.1). Classification (NCBI taxonomy): domain Eukaryota; kingdom Metazoa; phylum Chordata; class Actinopteri; order Labriformes; family Labridae; genus Labrus; species Labrus mixtus. The sequence continues at coordinate 32,607,345 of NC_083616.1, forward strand.
CACTTATAACTTATTTTATTTGTAAAGGGACCATGTACAATAAGGAGAGGAGAGAGGAAACTTAGGAGGAAATAGGAGACGTCAGAGGAGAGGAGAGAGGAGACAACAGAGGAGAAGTCAGAGGAGACATTAGAGGAGACAGGAGAGGAGAGGAGACGTCAGAGGAGACGACAGAGGAGACGAGAGGAGAGGAGAGAGGAGACAGGAGAGGAGAGTGGAGACAGCAGAGGAGACGACAGAGGAAAGGAGAGGAGAGAGGAGACAGCAGAGGAGACGTGAGAGGAGAGGAGACAGCAGAGGAGACGACAGAGGAAAGGAGAGGAGAGAGGAGACAGCAGAGGAAAGGAGAGAGATAGGAGAGAGGAGAGAGGAGACAGGAGAGGAGACTCCAGAGGAGAGGAGAGAGGAGATAGGAGAGAGGAGACATCAGAGGAGAGGAGAGAGGAGATAGGAGAGAGGAGACAGAAGAGGGGATAGGAGAGGAGAGAGGAGAGAGGAGAGAGGAGACATCAGAGGAGAGGAGAGAGGAGAGGAGAGAGGAGAGGAGAGAGGAGATAGGAGAGAGGAGAGAGGAGACATCAGAGGAGAGGAGAGAGGAGACAGGAGAGGAGAGGAGAGGAGAGGAGAGGAGAGAGGAGATAGGAGAGAGGAGACATCAGAGGAGAGGAGAGAGGAGATAGGAGACAGAAGAGGGGATAGGAGAGGAGAGAGGAGAGAGGAGAGAGGAGACATCAGAGGAGAGGAGAGAGGAGACTCCAGAGGAGAGGAGAGAGGAGATAGGAGAGAGGAGAGAGGAGACATCAGAGGAGAGGAGAGAGGAGACATCAGAGGAGAGGAGAGAGGAGACTCCAGAGGAGAGGAGAGAGGAGAGAGGAGAGAGGAGACATCAGAGGAGAGGAGAGAGGAGTCTCCAGAGGAGAGGAGAGAGGAGAGAGGAGAGAGGAGTCTCCAGAGGAGAGGAGAGAGGAGAGAGGAGATAGGAGAGAGGAGAGAGGAGAGAGGAGAGGAGAGAGGAGTCTCCAGAGGAGAGGAGATAGGAGAGAGGAGAGAGGAGAGAGGAGAGAGGAGTCTCCAGAGGAGAGGAGATAGGAGAGAGGAGATAGGAGAGAGGAGACATCAGAGGAGAGGAGAGAGGAGACATCAGAGGAGAGGAGAGAGGAGACTCCAGAGGAGAGGAGAGAGGAGAGAGGAGAGAGGAGACATCAGAGGAGAGGAGAGAGGAGTCTCCAGAGGAGAGGAGAGAGGAGAGAGGAGAGAGGAGAGAGGAGAGGAGAGAGGAGTCTCCAGAGGAGAGGAGATAGGAGAGAGGAGATAGGAGAGAGGAGAGAGGAGACATCAGAGGAGAGGAGAGAGGAGACATCAGAGGAGAGGAGAGAGGAGACTCCAGAGGAGAGGAGAGAGGAGAGAGGAGAGAGGAGACATCAGAGGAGAGGAGAGAGGAGTCTCCAGAGGAGAGGAGAGAGGAGAGAGGAGTCTCCAGAGGAGAGGAGAGAGGAGATAGGAGAGAGGAGAGAGGAGAGAGGAGAGGAGAGAGGAGTCTCCAGAGGAGAGGAGATAGGAGAGAGGAGAGAGGAGAGGAGAGAGGAGTCTCCAGAGGAGAGGAGAGAGGAGAGAGGAGAGAGGAGACAGCATAATGTCAGAGGAGAAAATTAATCATTTTAAGTCCTAAATCTTTTGCAGACATGAAGCCGTTTTTTAAAGCTTTTAAAGCAAAATAAAACACAGATGTGGAAGTCTGGACCGGTCTGGTTTTCGTCTCTAATCTGCTCAGACTTTAAAGATAAACTTTAATAATCTAGTAATTGAACTTGGAGTGAAACGCTGTGAGAGACTCGTACCTGAGCTGATGATGGAGGGTCTCGGTTTGGAGGCCCGGCCCAGAGAGACCCCTCCAGCCAGGATGTGCTCGGCCGTCCCCTCCCCCTTACAGTCCAGCTGCAGGGTGTGTTCCCGGCCCGGGATGGAGATGGACTTCGCTGTGCTGGGAGGCCTGCAGGACGCAGAAAAAACAACACAACCCGTCAGTCAGGAACAGATTCAACGAGCTCGGCACGCTCCGATTACTTTGACTCTCCTGACTGCAGCGAGAGTGAGTCACAGGACGGAGGAGCGCTGATATCACCAACGTCTCATTATCAGGTTAAAACGACCAGGACGCCAGGACACAGTGGGACTCATTAAGGAAGTGGTTACAGATCATAAAAAACACTAAAACAGGATAAAAACATGGATGATCAGAGACTCTGCTGAGAGCCATTAACCCCAAACAGACGTCTGATTGGCCGCTTCATCAACAACCAATAACATCTGCAGAAGATGTTTGTCTTCACTCTTTTCAAATGTGTCTGAACATCCAGCTGACCTTTGACCCCTGTGTGTCCGCTGTGTTCAGCAGATGAAGATCAGAGGAGGGACGTTTCATTTCAAGCATCAGTCTGGATGAAAGTGGCCGCTATAAGCCTCGTGTCCACGTGGCGTTTCTTTTTCCAGGCAGAAAAGCGCTGGCTGTTCGCTCGGGAGCGTTTGCATGAAGCGTTTGTGCGCTGAGAAGAGAAGCGCTGCACGTCCGTCCTGTCTCCATGACAACGGCCGCTGTATGAGCGACACTGCTCCGTTACTTTTTACTGCATGTTTTATATTTGAGATCGTTTATTTCCCGATCCGACGCAGAGCGAGGAGGACGAGGAGACAAGACACGATCTGTAGGAGACAAAACTATACGGGGAATAGACGCTGTGACGGTAGGTGGACACGGGGACAAAGTGTTTTGTTTTTTTGTGTTCTGTTGCCGTGGTTTTGGTTGCTAGGTGACAGTAATCGGATGGACCATCGAGAGATCACTGTTGTGATGTTTTATCTAAGTGAGGGGCCCCGCCGCTCTCTGTGGATTGCGATCAAATCGTGTTCTGTGAAGGCTTGTCCATGTGCGCACTCACGTTTTAAAACACGGATCTCCAGACAGCAGGGTCATCCCGATGATCACCTTTAAGAAACAACAGAAGAAGAAACATTTTTTACAAACTCACATTTTAGCACACGTTCTCTCTATTCTGATATTCTCTGTTTCCCTTCACATTCACAAAAAGTCAGGACGGAGCGTTCCCTACTATCAGCAGAAAACTCCCACAGCGGAGGACGGAGGACGATTTCAGTTAACTCATATGCACGCCGCAAACACACACATCGGCAAAACCCGCCCCCTTTCTCTCTGGCACGCAAAAGTCACAAATGCGCACACACACACGCGCGCACACACACACACACACACACACACACACACACACACACACACACACACACACACACACACACACACACACACACACACACACACACACACACACACACACACACACACACACACACACACACACACACACACACACACACACACACACACACACACACACACACAAGCTTAATCATGATAAATATTCTGTCACTTGGAGTTCAGCTGATATCTCTGCCATAGTTACGTTCATCATAGGAGGATGGAGACAGAGAAAACTGGCCTGCCTGCTGTTGCCATGGTGATTTCAGACACTGTCAGTTTGTGCAGGTAAAATAAAGAGGTTTAGACGCGGGTCAAGGGTCATCGATGAGTCCCCCCTCCCTCTGTCCCTCTCTCTCTCTCTCTCTCTCTCCGTGTGTGAGTGTGTGTGCAGTCACACAGGACATCAAACATGCCAGAGAATCATCGGAGCGGTCGGGAGCAGCTGATTGGGCCGTGTATACTGCATGACTAACGGCGTGGGATCGGGCTGAGATTAGGCCCGACTCGGGTCTAAATCGGTCTGAAGTGGTTCAGTCAAAAGGTCATTTTCCTCCGTCTCTAAACTGAAACCAACAAAAGGATGAAATGGTTTTCCAAAGTTGTTCACACTGATGTCTGTTTCCCTTCATGTTTCTTTCTTCCTGGTTCACTGAAGTTAATCATCAAACTGTAAATCAGCTCAGAGAAAAAGACTAACGATGTCGAGCTCTCCAAACATGCTCAAAGTGAACGTCTCTCTCTCTCTCTGGTGAAGTCATTGTAAGATGTCCGGGAACACTTCGGGGGTAGATTCCCGTTAAGCTCCCTGACGTCTGAGTCTGAACTCTCTCTCAGAGGAACCAGATGACTAAACTCCTCATGACTCTTTTGGCTCTGTGTTTGGCAGAGCAGTTTGTGTTTACGGCCTCTGGGGGGCGCTGCAGAGTTCCTGAACTCCACAGAGAGACGTTTGATTCAGCTGCAGCTTTTTACTGACTGCACTGAAGGAGAACAGGTTGATTTACTTTTTCTTTACATAATTTCAGGAAGTTAGGGATATAAAGCACCAATAATAGCAGAATGATAAAGTGATATTGAAGTGTTAATTTCAGCTGTAGATGGATGTTACCTTAGGACCAACATGTGACCAATAATACCACTGAGCTTGTACAGTCCTGTTTCCTGCAGCTAAGAAATATCAGACCAACGCTCTCCTCTTCACATCTAGAAATATGAATACACACTTTTATCCTCTCTCGTCTACATTACTGTGCATGTCTCTGTTCATTCCTCATTCAATCATCACTAAAACGTTTAGCATTACATTTCTGACCTCCTTGTTCCATGTTTCACCGCTCGTCCACTCATCTAACCTCGGCCTGCTTTCTATCCCTCGCTCTAACTTTAAAACTAAAAGGTGATCACGCTTTGTCTCTCGCCCTCTGGGATCAACTCCCGCAATCCATCAGATCTGCAGAATCTTTGGACGGTTTTAAAAAACTGTTGCAGACGAGACCTCGAGTAACTCTCCTCCGCTTCCTTCTGCGTTTGCCTGATCTTAGTTCGACCCCGTCTGACTCTGATTTCTACGATTTAGTTTGTTTGCTTTCATTTGTGCGGCACGTATTAGCGCTATATGGATACAGTTTCACTTCCTGAAGTCTTGAAACAAAAGCCCCTCCAGCAGTTTTATGTAACAAAAGGAAGAACTGGTCTTTAACCTCTCCTCTCTGGTTTCCTCTGAACACATCAGTGGAGTGGAAACAATCAATGCAAAGGTCAAAGAGTCAGAGTTAATGATCGAGCTCGCTTTAGGCGCTGAGACCTGCTGAAGGTACAGACGGTTAAAGAGACATATTTCAGAACGTAAACACAAAAGTTCATCCTGTGTTCTGAGCTCTACATTCCCTCATTCAGTCTCTTCACCTTGAGTATGGAGTTGTCCTGCCGTGTGTTCTTGGTGTCGTATCCCTCCAGCAGACAGCAGCGCACGGTGGAGCCCGAACCCGCAAACTCGGCCATGTTGAGGTCTGTGAAGCCCAGCTGAGGGCGAGAGACAGAGAGAGAGAGAGAGAGAGAGAGAGAGTGAGTTAAATCTAGACTCACTAATGGAAGGCTTCACTGGGATTTATTTTTGGCAAAGTGTTTTTGAAGAGATGAGAGATCTCTGCAACGCCCGTTCATTAACACAGCGAGCGAGTTCACGGCTTTCCCATCACAGGCTTCTGAAGGTTTTTGTTATGAATGACAGGCTGCAGTGACCACGAGACAAAGTCCACAGACGCAGAGTGAAAACTGGTATTTTTAAAGAGTCCCTGGAGGATGTTTAGATCCTAAACGGTTAGCTGATAATAGACCTTTTTCAGACCAGATAATAACCCCCCTGAGACGTCTCGCCTTCAATCTGAATGTTGAGGAGGCGTAATGGGGGGGACGCAGTGATCCCCCCTCTGTGCCGCCTTCAGACAGAGGCGTTACAGGGGCGAGGCGGTTTCAGCGGGGGAGCGCAGCGCTGTGTGTGTGTGCATGTCTGACTGTGTGTGAATGTGGAGCTCCCGCTCTCACACTTCCAAAACGCAGTAATGCAACGTGAAGTCACAGACCGGGACATCGATGTTACCCTGTTGTCGAACCAATATAAATGTTTGTAGGCGCTATTGTTATGTTACAAAAGAGCAGGTAAAAGACCTTACTCATTGTTATGTTACATAAAGCAGGTAAAAGACCTTACTCATTGTTATGTTACATAAAGCAGGTAAAAGACCTTACTCATTGTTATGTTACAAAAGAGCAGGTAAAAGACCTTACTCATTGTTATGTTACAAAAGAGCAGGTAAAAGACCTTACTCATTGTTATGTTACAAAAAGCAGGTAAAAGACCTTACTCATTGTTATGTTACAAAAGAGCAGGTAAAAGACCTTACTCATTGTTATGTTACATAAAGCAGGTAAAAGACCTTACTCATTGTTATGTTACATAAAGCAGGTAAAAGACCTTACTCATTGTTATGTTACATAAAGCAGGTAAAAGACCTTACTTATTGTTATGTTACAAAAGAGCAGGTAAAAGACCTTACTCATTGTTATGTTACAAAAGAGCAGGTAAAAGACCTTACTCATTGTTATGTTACATAAAGCAGGTAAAAGACCTTACTCATTGTTATGTTACATAAAGCAGGTAAAAGACCTTACTCATTGTTATGTTACAAAAAGCAGGTAAAAGACCTTACTTATTGTTATGTTACAAAAGAGCAGGTAAAAGACCTTACTCATTGTTATGTTACAAAAAGCAGGTAAAAGACCTTACTTATTGTTATGTTACAAAAGAGCAGGTAAAAGACCTTACTCATTGTTATGTTACATAAAGCAGGTAAAAGACCTTACTCATTGTTATGTTACATAAAGCAGGTAAAAGACCTTACTTATTGTTATGTTACATAAAGCAGGTAAAAGACCTTACTCATTGTTATGTTACAAAAAGCAGGTAAAAGACCTTACTCATTGTTATGTTACATAAAGCAGGTAAAAGACCTTACTCATTGTTATGTTACATAAAGCAGGTAAAAGACCTTACTCATTGTTATGTTACAAAAAGCAGGTAAAAGACCTTACTTATTGTTATGTTACAAAAAGCAGGTAAAAGACCTTACTTATTGTTATGTTACATAAAGCAGGTAAAAGACCTTACTCATTGTTATGTTACAAAAAGCAGGTAAAAGACCTTACTCATTGTTATGTTACATAAAGCAGGTAAAAGACCTTACTCATTGTTATGTTACAAAAAGCAGGTAAAAGACCTTACTCATTGTTATGTTACAAAGAGCAGGTAAAAGACCTTACTCATTGTTATGTTACAAAGAGCAGGTAAAAGACCTTACTCATTGTTGTTACAAAAAGCAGGTAAAAGACCTTACTCATTGTTATGTTACATAAAGCAGGTAAAAGACCTTACTCATTGTTATGTTACAAAAAGCAGGTAAAAGACCTTACTCATTGTTATGTTACAAAGAGCAGGTAAAAGACCTTACTCATTGTTATGTTACATAAAGCAGGTAAAAGACCTTACTTATTGTTATGTTACATAAAGCAGGTAAAAGACCTTACTTATTGTTATGTTACATAAAGCAGGTAAAAGACCTTACTTATTGTTATGTTACAAAAAGCAGGTAAAAGACCTTACTCATTGTTATGTTACATAAAGCAGGTAAAAGACCTTACTCATTGTTATGTTACATAAAGCAGGTAAAAGACCTTACTCATTGTTATGTTACATAAAGCAGGTAAAAGACCTTACTCATTGTTATGTTACATAAAGCAGGTAAAAGACCTTACTCATTGTTATGTTACAAAGATCCGGCCTATCCATCATGAGCACTTTAGCAAAGCAGCTAAAGTAACAGTGGTAAGAAAAAACTGCCTGAAAAGCATGAAATACTTGACAGTTAAGTGACTCATGTCCTCCACTTTACTGATCATGAGTTTAATGTGTGAGCGTCGTTATTCTGCAGACATTTCAAAGGTCTGAGTTGTTCCCTGACCTACATGCAGCCTGAGATAGCGACCCTGCTTACATGACCCTGATCACTAAAACAAACCTCACAGCTTCTTCTTTTGTCTGCACCACATGTTGTTCTTTTAAATTAACTCTGCAGCTTTCTCCAGCTAAAGGTCCCCATTCTTCCCCCCTCCAGGTTTCCCTTTCTTTAAGCAGCTCCTGTTTTCATAGGTGAGCGTTCAAGGAAGTCGACTTCTAAGGAGGGAAGCGAGGTAAATTTAGACTGGAGGAAATCTAAATGGAGAAACGTGGGAAACAAGAGGAAACGGTTCCTGTTGGGTCGACGACGTGCAAGGACCAACAAAGGTAGTTTATCTTTATGAGAGATGTGGCCTTGTGTTTTATTCACGAGCGAGCACAGTGACCGTAAGCGAGCCGTCGGCGGGGGTGTTCTGCTGTTTCCCAGAATATGTGAGCATATAAAAGTCGGCTTGTAATTTGCAGTCATGCCCTGCGAACACAGCGTGAACGAGCGGTTAGAAATGCTAATATTTACATGAAGAGGCTTTAAGTTTACAGGCGCTGACATGAACTGGTCTGTTACCGTGACGACGTGTTTATGACACGGAGACTCGGGGGGTTCTTACCTTCGAATATGCTTTTCCTCCTTTGAGTTCCTGCGGAGAGACAAAAACAGGAAGACAGAAAATGAAGCCAGAGAATCCAAACTGATCCGTCCTCATATTACACAGTCAGGAGATTACAGGGCGCCAAATTACAGCTTCAGACCACACTCGTGGTTATGTTAGAGCAGACGCTCACACGGGAGGTTTCACCATCGAGGCGACGCACGAAAATAACCTGAGAAGAAGATTGTGTCTCCAGAACGTCTTTAAGAGGACGCAGTTCACTGATGATGATGATGATGTGCGCCCGACCCTCGAGGGTTAATCAGAAACGCAGCAGCAGAGGTTCAACATTACAAAGCTGCATGCTGCGTCTTTTCTCTACAGAAGATGTTTTTCATCATCGTCTAACCAGAAGAAATCAACGTCAATGGAAGACACTTTTCTACATCCTTAATGTCGTCACCTCCTCGGAGCTCCTGAGCTCTCGTGTCTCGTTGGAGGCGATCGGCCTCTACTCTGTAACGATCCTTTAGTTTTGGTTTACACAACACATCGACCGAACATTTTCTCTTTGACTCTTAAACTCCTGAATATCACAGAGTAACCCGTCCAAGAAAGACACAACAGCATCCTGTGACGCTGAACAGAGAGCACAGATCATCACATCAAGGTGATGCTCGTACATGCTCAGTTACTTTCCAGCTGAGTGACCATCCTGTCTACGTTAAAGATCTTTTCCACACGTGTTTCATAACGGGATCTGAGCGATAAACGTGTTAAATCTATCTATCACTACAGATCAAACATAGATCTAAGGAAGATATCGGCTGATATATCGGTATCAGATTTGTTTCTATTCCTGATATAGGCGTCGGTATCGACCCCAAAAATCCCACATCAGTCTCGCCAGAGTTTTTTAAAGATTTATTTTTGGGCTTTTTGTGCCTTTAATTGAGAGAAAGGTGGATAGAGTCAGAAATCAGGGAGAGAGAGAGAGAGCAGGGAATGACATGCGGGAAAGGAGCCCCGGCCGCCCGCTTGGAAGACTACAGCCTCCGTACATGGGGCGAGCGCTCTAACCACTGAGCCACCAGCGCCCCAGTCTCGTCCTAGTTTTGACTCATTAGGAGCGTAGTTTTCGTCGCTGCCGGTCCAAAGACACCCTGCTGATCTGTATCTCTGCAGCTTGAGGAGTCCTACCTTCCTGACTGACAGCCTGCAGACGGACGGATCCAGGACTCCCGTGTGAGGGTTGGCGCTCATCTTGGACACGAAGGTGAACCTCTTCCTCCAGCGGACGCAGTTCTCCTGAACCTCCACCCTGAGAGGAGACACAAACAGGAAGTCATAAATCTCAGAGATGAACACTCACATGGTGCCTCTATGAATTATTCAGCAGAGTCATTAAGGAGGGAACAGAGAAACATGTGAAGTTAAAGTCTGTTTACACACAGATCAGAGGTCAGGCTCTAAACCCTGTAAACACATGAAAACGTATCATTATGATTCGTTCTGTCCTCGCACGCCAGAACAGCACATTTTTTCCAGTTATGTCATCGTGTCTCAGCCTCTTGACGCAGGATGTCCACGGAGAGAAAACATGTTGTGAGCAACGTTTTCCAAAACGGACCCGACCAGCGAGCTGATTCTCACGGCTTCTGACACCGGAGACATTTTGTTTAGGACATTTAGAGGATCGGCCTTGCAGCAGAGTATTCCAGTGATTTCAACCACAATACTGAACTTTACAGCACACTCCAATAGAGCCAGCAGCTAGTTCCTTCAAAATAAAATACAGACTTAGGGACCATCAAAATAAAATACAGACTTATGTAGGGACCTTCAAAATAAAATACAGACTTATGTAGGGACCTTCAAAATAAAACACAGACTTATGTAGGGACCTTCAAAATAAAATACAGACTTAGGGACCATCAAAAAAAAACACAGACTTATGTAGGGGCCTTCAAAATAAAATACAGACTTATGTAGGGACCTTCAAAATAAAATACAGACTTATGTAGGGGCCTTCAAAATAAAATACAGACTTATGTAGGGACCTTCAAAATAAAATACAGACTTATGTAGGGGCCTTCAAAATAAAATACAGACTTATGTAGGGACCTTCTAAATGAAACACAGACTTATGTAGAGACCTTCAAATTAAAAAACACCGACTTATCTAGGGGCCTTCAAAATAAAATACAGACTTATGTAGGGACCTTAAAAATAAAATAGAGACTTATGTAGGGGCCTTCAAAATAAAATACAGACTTATGTAGGGACCTTCTAAATAAAATACAGACTTATGTAGGGACCTTCAAAATAAAACACAGACTTATGTAGGGACCTTCAAAATAAAATACAGACTTATGTAGGGACCTTCAAAATACAATACAGACTTATGTAGGGACCTTCAAAATAAAACACAGACTTATGTAGGGACCTTCAAAATACAATACAGACTTATGTAGGGACCTTTAAAATAAAATACAGACTTATGTAGGGACCTTCAAAATACAATACAGACTTATGTAGGGACCTTCAAAATAAAATACAGACTTATGTAGGGACCTTCAAATTAAAAAACACAGACTTATGTAGGGACCTTCAAAATAAAATACAGACTTATGTAGGGGCCTTCAAAATAAAATACAGACTTATGTAGGGACCTTCAAAATAAAATACAGACTTATGTAGGGACCATTAAAATAAAATACAGACTTATGTAGGGGCCTTCAAAATAAAATACAGACTTATGTAGGGACCATTAAAATAAAATACAGACTTATGTAGGGACCTTCAAAATAAAATACAGACTTATGTAGGGGCTATGTAAAAGACAGTCTTCTCCTAAAGCTGCTCCATTGTCCCTTCTGGGCCTCTGTACATGTGTGGTGGTGACTGTGTCTGCAGAGACTCTGTCCTCTGACTGGATTTTACTGTTCTGATTTGTGACGGTCGACTCTGGACGTTCTTTTGACGACCTTAGAAGCGTGTAATGCTAACACAACGAACATTAAGGCCTTTCTTATTACAGATCTCACAAACCGCTGCTCATAGAAACAGCTGAGTGGTTTGTTTCTCTTCTTGTGAGAATCCACCAGGAGCATGATGGGAAATAATTCACATAGTCTGCAGGATACTCAGACAGTCAATGCAGCAGGTAAAAGTCTGGAGGGCGGAGCTTCCCTGCTTCAAGCTCCTCGCCTCACGTGTCTGTATCGTGTTTGTGTTGTGTCCTCATGTCGTCCTGATATTAACTCACAAACAGAAGACATTTCTGAACACTCCTTTTCCTGCACGCTCCACCCAGCACCCTGACCTCCCGCTGTGACGTGCATGTGTCTACGAAACGTACGGTCCGAAGATGACAAAAGCCAAAATGCCAAACTCAGGACTCGACAACCATCTCTCGCAGGTGATTTAATTCCTCTGGAGTTGTTTCAGCAGCCGAACGATACTGAGGCTAAAAACGACCTTCTTCATGGGAAGCAGAAGTTTCCCACTCTGTTATTTCTCCTTAAACATGTCCGACCGTTTTGGACGCCCCTCGGTTTGCCAGATATGAGAGCAGTTATCAGGTCAACAGGTGTTGCAGCGATGGAAGCGGGCGAGAGAAGTGGTTCAGATAGAAGTGATTGTACCCGACCTAAAAAGCCTCTGCATGTTTCTAATAAGCTCCACGAGCAGAAACGTGCTCAAACTAGGATCAATATTGGAGATGCTTTTGAAAAATTTTACCCATTTTAAATATTTGTTCCTTAATCAATAATAAAAGTTGAATTTGAGTTGTTTAAATCAATTCTAGAGTCAAAACAAGCAAGTGAGAGATTCAGCATCTCACACACACACACACACACACACACACACACACACACACACACACACACACACCACCTAAAGTACAAAGCAGCAGCTGCTCCTCTCACCTCCCCTCCCCCTTCTTCATCATTATCCATCTAAATGTGCCATCATGGGATTTTTAGCACTTCTCTTCTTTTCATCCTTTTTCACAAATCAAGGTGACATTTGCAGAGAAGAAATAGGTGCAAGCTTTCTATGGATTCTTTTTGATAACACGCGCCTGTAGAGTGGGGCTGCGAGCGCATACGGGCGAAAAAACGGGATCAAGATTCAAGTTATTTTGCTCTGAAACGAGGAGCAAAAGGAGTTAAAGCCTCCGACAGATTCAACACTGATCAGTCTGTGTTCCCTGCACAGGCAGTGAGTCATGAGTCATGAGTCTTTGAGGTTTGATTTAGGAATAATTCAAAAAGTTGAGGTTCTGCATGAAGAAAACACAAAACAATCACGATGTCTGACACCTACAAAACAAAGAGTTAGAGAGAGAGCCGTGAAACAAGGTGACCTCACGGGGAGCATTTCTCCTCGTCTGTTTATCCCTGGAAACAAGAGAGGTTCTCAGAAGAGCGGGAACACAAAGGCACACACACACACACACACACACACACACACACACACACACACACACACACACACACACACACACACACACACACACACACACACACACACACACACACACACACACACACACACACACACACACACACACACACACACACACACACACACACACACACACACACACACACACACACACACACACACACACACACACACACACACACACACACACACACACACACACACACACACACACACACACACACACACACACACACACACACACACACACACACACACACACACACACACACACACACACACACACACAGCTCTTATCAGGACCCACACTAATGGTCATCCAGTGTGTAGCGGGGAGCGTTCCAAACCACATTCCTCAGTCCAGATGGCTTTGTTCAGACTCCATGGAAACCTCACACTCCTCGGCTCCACACGGCCGCTCGGCCTGCCAGCAGCTCGGAGGAGGAGGAGCGGCCACAACAACACTTCAGCCGCTCCGACAGTTTTATAGGTCGTCTCCACGTTCGGGTTTTTATTTCACCTGCAACCTTTACTCTTGTTCTGTTCACTCCATGTATCCTCACACGTTTGAGTGTTTGTGCAGGAGGAGGATGAGGAGTAACGTTTAACAGAAACCAACAGGAATCTGTTTCTGCAGCTCATTATCCAAACTCAGACTTTACCTCCCTTATTTAGTAACCAACAGTGACTACAAACACATTTAAAAAACAAAGAAACAAATGATGCTGCAATCTAATCACTTCCTTAGGCCCTGTGTCCACCTAGCGTCTTTTTTCTGAGCGTCTGTGTCTCAATAGCGTTCAATGAGTAGAAAGTGGCCGCCAGGGGAAAAAGTGCAGCACCCAGCGTCTTATTTCTGAGCGCTTCATCTTTGTTTGAGCGGCTTCTCCGAGCGCTTGAGTTGAAAATCTTTCAACTTTTCCAAATCTTTCCAGATGTTTGATATTCCCCGTATAGTTTTGTCTCCTACAGATCGTCTCTTGTACTTACATCGTCCTCGCTCCGCGTCTGATCGGGAAATAAACGATCTCAAATATAAAAAGAGTTTACACACAGTAAACAAGTAACAGTAAAAAAGTAACGGAGCAGTGTCGCTCATACAGCCGCCGTTATCAACAGACTGTTGTCATGGAGACAGGACGGACGTGCAGCACTTTTCTTCTCAGCGCTTCATGCTAACACTCCAGAGCGCACAGCCAACGCTTTACTGCCCTGTAAATATAACAGGTGGACACGAGGACTAAGACCTTCATGTCATGATGTCAGAATTTTTAACTTAAATTTGATTCTAGCAAAAATCAAACGCCATCAATGTCGGTTTTGATATCACGGGAAAACAAGTAGAAGTTCTCTGTTCCCAGTGTTGGGTAATTCATGTTTTTAATGCAGACAAAGTCCTGCACACATTCTTTTTTATTCTCTTTGTGTGCCTTGTTTTTTTTATAATCGAACACTAAACTCCATCCTTGCTCTCAGTTTTTCATTTGTTATTTTGCAGTTAATCTAATCAGAGCGATGACAGAAAAGAGAAACTTACAGACACGGGAGGCGAAGAGTTTAATCAGAAGAAAAAGAAACATGTGCTCTGGAGGTTATCGTTGTCTACTTTGTATGATCTGGGTGTTGTTGCACATCTTTTAAGACTTCCAACAATAACACAGAGAAGCTGTAAAAGCAGGCCAGAGAGAGAGAGCAGACACTGGAGCCGCTCCTCAGAGTGCACAGTGCCACACAAAGCCCCTCATTGTGCACGTCCTCTTTAATGCAGGCGTCATTTTCATCGTCTTGTAAGCTTCAGTCGAACCAAATCAGTGCAAATCACACACAAATTTAAACTTCATTTCTGACCGCTGAAAGCCGACCAGAACCTGATGTTTCCCACTCACATCGTCCTGCAGGGAAGGAGGAACATCGGGTCACTGAAACCTAAGAGATGAAATCTACTTTACAGTGTCTCAGCTGTTTGATCTCCTTTAACCCTTTAACTCCCTCTGTACACCTCAGCTGTCTGCTCCTTTATATTCCTTCTTTTATTACCATCCCTATTATACAGATTTATGAATGCTAATGTGCGTCTGAATTTCCCCCCTGAGATACATAAAGTGTTTCTGATTCTTGTTCTTGGTCCTGTGGGAATATTTGTGTTTTTTGCTTATTGTTGTGTCACAGAAGGCAAGGCACCATCGGACGGAGCAGAACCATGGCAGAGACAGAAAGCTGCACACACAGGTCCTGTGGAAACCGTCAGTAAGGATAACCATTAAAGAGCTGGATCATATATACAGGAGGTCTGTCTTTAGAGGGTTAAAAAAGGAGATCTCCAAGAACGAGCTCAGCCTCAAAGCTCGCATCATTAAACAACAGAGAGCAGATCAGAAGTCTGCAGGCGGATCGGTTTCAGCACAGCTGGAAGAAAAATGAGTTTTATATTTACAAGAAGAAAAACTGGAGCCGAGTGAGACTCTGACATCATCGACGATTACACACACGATATAGAGAACAGGCCGAGGGTCAAAGGCCGAGGGCGCCGACGAGAGATGGAACCAAAGATTTATGTTTCTGTACAAAACACAAAGTCGATAAGAGAGGATTTACATCGATATGAAAACCCAGACAGCAGAGAGAGGAGACTTAAATCAGGAAGAGGAAGAGAGGATGAGAGGAACTACTTCACCGAGGACAAACTCGGGTTAAAAAGTCGAGCAATAAGCGTCCCCCGGCTCATCTCGAAACAGGGAAGCTGAGGTTTTTAATGGTGTTGAAGGAAACCGCAGGGCCACAAGGACAGAGAGGAGGAACTGGTTTAAATTCACAACATGCAAACTTCAGTGACGTCATCAGCACCTTTCTGAAAAGTTGAAATATTTTCAACTTGAGCGCTCGGAGCGGCCGCACACAAAAAGGAAAAAAAGACGCCGTGCGCTGCACTTCTTTCCAGGTGGTCGCTTTCTACTCATTGAAAAAAATGTGAAAAAGACGCTGGCGCTCATAAAGAAACGCCAGGTGGACACGGGGCCTTCTGCTTTGTAACCCTTCCATCAAATAAAGACGATATAATGCTGAGCCGCCTCAACAGAAAGGAGGAACCAGGTCATGATTCAACCTTTCACCTGCTGCAACAAACCTGCAGCATGACACGTTTTTAAAACCGTCAGTAATCGAGCTGTTCCTGAATCTGACGGGTTCTCTTTCAGTGTTTTGGTTAGCGCGTGTTGTGCAGAAAATGAAATGAAGGAAAGTCAGAAAATGCAGCAACACAGACGAGGTCTCCGGTG
Source organism: Labrus mixtus (assembly GCF_963584025.1). Classification (NCBI taxonomy): domain Eukaryota; kingdom Metazoa; phylum Chordata; class Actinopteri; order Labriformes; family Labridae; genus Labrus; species Labrus mixtus. The sequence goes on from NC_083616.1 coordinate 32,623,470, forward strand.
TGATTCAGACAAACTGAAGCTGTGACCGCTCCTCTAAAGTCATCAGAAAGCCTGCAATGTAAACGAAAAGCCCCCTGATTAGAACCCCCCTGCAGGACCCCCCGCATGTGATGGCTCAACATGTCAGCAGCACCGTGTTTGGGATGGTTATCTCCCGTCCTGACCGAGGGGCTCCGGGCCCCCGGGTCGCAGCAGAAACACAAACAGCAGCCGGGACGGGCCGGGTCGTCAGACAAACAGAGCGAGCAGAGTGCTGAGGAAGCAGAGAGCACGGTGACGTAAGGACGAAGCAGGGGGGGGAGCCGGAGGGACGACGGGTCACTGAGGATGTTCATGAACCAAAAGTTCACGGGGGGGGGGTCGATGCTCGCTGACATTAAAAAAAAACCTTTGAACCATCCTGTGTGTCCTGCTGGAGAGAGAGAATCACTCCTCCCCTCGACCTTCAGATTGTTCCTCCACTCAAAGCAGAGACGTATTCATGCTGGATGCATCAGTAGAATCATTTAGACTCATCTTTAGTCAGGGCGTGAAAAAGCAGACGGGAACAAGAGGACACTTTAAGTTCCTGCTACTCAAAGATCCACACGCTGCTTCAGAGAGAGAACCTCAATCAGTGTCACAGGAATCCCCTTTTACTGAGGAAGACACACACACACACACACACACACACACACACACACACACACACACACACACACACACACACACACACACACACACACACAGAGAGAGAGAGAGACACACACACACACACACACACACACACACACAGAGAGAGAGAGAGAGAGACACACACACACACACACAGAGAGAGAGAGAGAGAGAGAGACACACACACACACACACAGAGAGAGAGAGAGAGAGAGAGACACACACACACACACAGACACACAGAGAGAGAGACACACACACACACACACACAGAGAGAGAGAGAGAGAGACACACACACACACACAGAGAGAGAGAGAGAGAGAGACACACACACACACACACACAGAGAGAGAGAGAGAGAGACACACACACACACACACACAGACACACACACACACAGAGAGAGAGAGAGAGAGAGAGACACACACACACACAGAGAGAGAGAGAGAGAGACACACACACACACACAGAGAGAGAGAGAGAGAGAGACACACACACACACAGAGAGAGAGACACACACAGAGAGAGAGAGAGAGAGAGAGAGAGAGAGAGAGAGAGAGAGAGAGAGAGAGAGAGAGACACACACACACACACACACACACACACACACACAGAGAGAGAGAGACACACACACACACACACACACACACACACACACACACACACACACACACACACACACACACACACACACACACACACACACACACACACACACACACACACACACACACACACACACACACACACACACACACACACACACACACACACACACACACCTCCCTCACATCCCAACAAAACGCCAACTGATGGAAAAAGTGAGATGAAAACAGGAAACAGCTGTTACAAAGTCCATCTCCAACTCTCCTCACAATCTTCTCTTCCTTCCTTTTCTCTCCTCTCCGCTCACAGGACAAATGTTGAACGCTTGCTTACATCACACACACACACACACACACACACACACACACAGACGAGTGTTACTGTCAGAGAAAGTGGCGTTTCTGTCACCTTGTCCAAACTGTGAACACGGCGCTCCGCAGGGACATTTGGCTGACGGAGGTGACGTGGGAAACGTCAGCACAAGAGGACGATCCGTGAAGGATTCCTGCTCTCAGTGACTCTTTGAATTAAAAACCTATTTCACAGGAGAACTGGACTCGTAGATCTGAGGAGGGGGAGGGGCTTATTGGATCACAGAGATGCTGCATGTTATTGGTTGTCTGTATTTTGCTCGAGAATCGATGAAAGGAGAAACCAAACCGTCGATTCAAAAGCTCATAAGATGACTTTTCTTGTTGGCAAAATGTTGGAACTAGAAGGAAAAACGTCTGCACTATTGAACATGTCGGTTGTTTGTCCATCACATCTCAGGGTGGAGACGTTGACGAGGAAAATCAGTCATTGCACCTTTAATACCCGAGCTGAAGCGTCTGCGCTGATTGGCCACAATTTGCACCCGATGGGGTTAAAGACGAGTGTTTTTCTGGGCCGCGCGTCACCACAGGGGAAGCGTGCTCCCTTCACAGAGTTTTAGAAGAACTGTGTTGGTTCCCAGGAGAACAACCGAAGGGAGTGAGTCTCCTGAGGGGGGGGGGGGGGGGGGGGGGGGGCAGGTAAACAGGTAGCATCACCTTCAGCGACACACTTTGTAAAGAGAACTGCTGAGTCATATTACTCCTACTGGCACGGACAGGATGACCCCTTCAAACACTTTATCACAGTCACTCAGGACTTCATCATGAAATAAGAAAATACAAAAACACAACATGCAGCTTACAAACGTCTGTCGAGTCGATGCTATAGTAATGCTAAAGCTAGCGTCTGCTGGTGCTTTATACTAAAGATTTAGTGTGTTTAAACTTGACGACTTCTTTCCTCCCCTCTGGCGCACCTTTTGCAAATCGGAATTGTGTCTTTCTGCTCAGACTCGGAGCTAAACATCCCCATTTCTCCATTATTCTGGGTTATAAATTTGCACATTCCTCCCTTTGCTTAGCTAAAAAAAAAAGATATTTGACATTAATACTCTTAACTTGTTTTTCATTATGTGACATAATACAGCGGCTAAGTCCTCGTCAGTAACTTCCTGTTTCTGATCACATACAGTCCAGTTCTCTTTAAAGCCTAATGTAAACTTCCTGCTGCAGCGAGAGTTCATATGACGTAGACCCCCCTTCCCCCCTCGGCTGACGTAATCCACATGTCCACATGTCCACATGTCTGGATGTGACATGTATGTCACCGTCCAGCGAGGTATGTAAAGCTCGACATGCTTCAGGAGAGTATTCAGAGCTTCAGACTTCACCCGGGTCACGTTACAAAAATCTGACGTTATGCAGCGAATAAGAGGGGAGGGTCCCGCACGCATGATGCCTTAAAAAATAGAAGAATGCATGGATACAATCGGAGAAACAAAAAATCAGGACGAGAGTAAAGCCATCGTCTTCATCATATTTATTATTATTATTGTTGTTAAATATTAGACGGCGTGTGGTGACAGGATGACTCACTTCAAAACGTCCACAAGGTCGTTAAGAACAATTCAAACCGCGTTAAGTGTTCCTGACTCGGACTACAGACACTCAGGAAGCTCTGCCAGCTCCACCCAAAGGTTCCTGGTACCTTTCAGGGTCCCCAGAAAAACCCGACATCCTGGAGCGGTATACTGGGAAAACACAAGCTGACGACATCGCAGGATACTGGACGGGTACAGAGTCAGACTTCTGGAGCTGAATTTAGAAAATGAAGATGTTCCCAAAGCAGCGGTTTAAAGTATCACGAGCCATGTTAAAGGGTTATTACAATATTTACAACCTCGCCAGTAATCTGAGCAGTTTTGGCAAAAGGGTGCTGATGCTGATCAAACGGAGCAGCTTTTTGCACAGTGATCAGACGAAGTGCCTCAGCGTGTCACGTCTATCTACAAACGGCCTGTTTGAGCACACATTTTCTGAAAAGTGGAGCAGGCAGAAGACGGAGAGGATGGACTTTTCTCATCATTGGGGGGTTTGTAGACGGACTAGAGACACATATTAGAGTTAGAGGAACATGGAGAAGAGGATTTTGTTGTTTTGAGTCACTTTTGCTGCAGACAGAAGGGAAAAATAGGCCAAAAAAAACAGCAACCTATAAGCTATAAATATCTGTGAGCAACGTTGGTGAAAACAAAAACAAGGTCTGTTATGAAATCTTTCTGAGAGGACGAGATCTGTGCAGTGAAAGTCTGAGTGATGAACCTCGACACCCGAGTGTCTTTCCTCTCCTGAAGAAGGGTCTGGGAGAGACCAGGATTTTAATGTCAAACTACTTTACTCAGTGTTTTTGTTACCAGTTAGATTTTCCAGGTCTGTTTGATTTAGGGGGGGGGGGGGGGCTCTGTGGATAATGTGGCTCTCTGTGAAATCCTTGATTGATGAACCCTGAAGGACGCTGAGTGCTGAGACAAGAGCTGACTGCAGCTTCCTCCGCTCAAGACAGGCGAGGAGAGACATCGATCTCAAGGTGAAACTGCTTCATTGAGTGTTTTTTTAAACACTTTTAGAGGGTCTGTTCGATTTGAAGAGGAGGAGACCCTCTGTGGATATTCAGCTCTCGTTTCCAATATTGTGAACGATGTTTAAAACAAACGATTATTTGAGAATTGGTTGCTAAAAGTTGACCTTTAATGCTGATCCTCATTTTAAAACTCTGCCTAACTCCCGCAAAGTTTCAGATTATGAGGTAAGCGTATGTTGGAGTAATCCCATGAGGAGTCTGCAGAGGGCGCTAAACAGCTTGTTCTGCAAATCACTTGATAGTTCCCCGATATGAAAACAGGAGTTTCAGCAGACGGCTTCATATCAAGCCTCTACGTAAGTCGCTGAAACCTCTGACATAGACTCTCTTCTCCCAGAGAGCAGCCGGGCTCTGGCAGCCCTGCAGCGTTCTGAAGTGCTGGCTTCTCTGACAACAATGCAGCAGTCAGTATGTCCTCCTTCTAACTTTAGATTCTGCTCCTGAATGCTCTGGATTTGTTTGGACCAGAGAAGGTAGGCGCTTTTAAGACACGCCCCCACACGGCCGTTTTGGACGCCCCTCGGTTTGTCAGATATGAGAGCAGTTATCAGGTCAACAGGTGTTGCAGCGATGGAAGCGGACAAGAGAAGTGGTTCAGATAGAAGTGATTGTACCCGACCTAAAAAGCCTCTGCATGTTTCTAATAAGCTCCACGAGCAGAAACGTGCTCAAACTAGGATCAATATTGGAGATGCTTTTGAAAAATGGAGAGAGGTTAGAACACAGAAAGGTTTACAGACCCATGCAGAGCTGGATAAACACTGAAGCTTCAGAGTCCACCACATGGTGACCTGTGTGAGCATGGACTCTAGAGAGGAGGGGGGGGGGGAGACAGCTCTCTATGATGTTTAGAATTTAGACTGCAGTACCCATTTTAAACACTAGGGGTCAGAGTTACATACTGCTCCTTTAAATGTTTCACAAACATGTTTTAGTTTACTGCGAAGCTTTGCCAGAGAAAGTCTGTGACTGGGCTGCCTTTTCTTTTCCTGCTTCAAAACAGACGACGGTCTGGATGTGATTTAGTCTCAGCATCAGAATCATCAGCCTGAGCTCAAACTTAAATGGGCTGAGTAACTCTTTGGAGCGGAACAACTCATTTTAAGTAATATCTTCAACACTGTCTGTTTGTGTTTGTGTGAGAGGGTTTGAGTTCCTCTATGAACATGTGAGTATACGGTGTGTGTGTGTGTGTGTGTGTGTGTGTGTGTGTGTACGTGTGTGTGTGTGTGTACGTGTGTGTTGCAGCTTCTGAACAGGAAGTAGACACAATCTGTCCACGTCACCAGATCTGAACCCTCACTGCAGCCTCCCAGTTTCTTCTTCACCTAACATCGCCCTCTCTGAACTCACTCACACCTTCCTCTCAGGTGTCTTCACCCTCTAGCTGCTCTAACTTTTTATTTTTTCTTCTTCACATTGGAGAACAGAAATCCCCTCCGTCTCCTTCCCTGGACTTTTTATTTCCACTCCTGGCATTAAAGAAATATTTCACAGCTTTCAGGCTACCTCCAGCTGGATCCTCGCAGGGATTTTTTTGCTCTGAAGATTTCTGGAACAACATCAGCTAAACGTCTACTTCTCCTTTAAACGTCAAACAGAAAGAACGAGACACAGCTGATAGAGCCTGAACTCGTGCACCGCTGAAAGTCAGGGTTTTTTTTCCCTCATGCCAAATCAGGACTGAGACCAGATGTTTTCAAAAGCTGCACAGAGGAGGAAGAGCTCCATCTGCGAATGTGAGCGTCTGCAGAGACGGAGAAGCTGCTCCAAAGATGTTTTGACGTCCTTACCTTTACTTGTTAATCTGTTCAATTCAAATGTTCGTCTTCTTATTGCACAATAAGTGAAGAAGCACAGTCGGGTTTTCTGGCACAACTTTCCCAACTACCAAGCTGCTCGGAGAGTGAAAGGCTTGAAGAGGTCAAAGCAGCACCACTAGTATGAAGATCAACTTTATAAGACCGACCAGCCTGGTTCAAAAACCAAATAGGTGTGATTAGCTCATGTCTCGATGGACACACACTGTACGGGGGGTGAATGTTTTGATGACTCATCAGTTTTGATTTGATGAAGGATAAGAGTTATTCACAATAAGGCGTGTAGCTGACCTGATTGACAGGTGGGCGCGGTGTAACGGTTTGTCAGGAGGTTTAAAACCCGCCTCAGCTCCAGCTCTCAGCCTGTCGTTAGGTTGACTGAAAGTTAGACTGAGACAGCATTTCCAGCATGGAGACCGCCATCGATGGGACATGTGGGTGGTGTTAACTCAGGCTTTGTACATTAATATTTACAGTCTGTGGCTGGGCGTTATTTCTTTCCTGCATCTTTAACTGATCAGCTTTGTATGCATGTAAACATCATCAGCAAAACTGAATAAATAAAGAAAAAAAGAAATCAGGACAAACAGCTGATTTTATTCTGAAAGGTGCTGACATGAGACGTTTTCATAGACTTGAGAGTCAGATGGAGACTCTTTGAAGAACATTTGGCTTAAATCTGAACTGTTTCTGTTAAATTGAAAGAAGATGACTTTAAGGATATTATGAGATCAAAGTCAAGACAGAAACTATTTCTCTGAACTTCCCCGTCTGAGCAGAAAACCTCCTGAGGGGTTTTGTGTTCTTCTGATTTCATTCTTGTTTATTTTTGTGTTCCAGATGTTATAAATAAACAGCACTGTTCTACGTTACATCACAAAAAAACTGTAAAATCACAGTCTGACCCGCGGGGACCGAACAGACGCCCTTTGTGTGTCGGAGGATTATTAAGAAGATTACATCATCAAAAACAAGACAACCGAGAGTGAACCCAGGTCTTCACACTTAATATCTGTACACAAAGTTTAATCCTGAAAGCACATTTAGTCACTGATGTTGTTGAAGCTTCAGAAAGTAAAGCAGCAGCCACCTTTGTTTTTCATAAACCCCACGGATCAACTCCTGTGATTGGCCGGACCTGAATCAGGTCGGACAGAAATATGACCTGAAAGAAGAAGGACCACAAGTACCAGCCGGAGGAAACTAATCAGAAGCTTGCAGATGAGACTTGTTCATGGGTCCAGTGTGATCTGTAGGTTTGTATAAAAGTCGTAGTGGAATCTCGGCTCACATCGTACGACTGAATCGTTTACGATGCGCGACCAAAGCTCACTCAGGACGGAGTGTTTACAACTACCACAGACGGAGGGTTGAAGTCAGATTAATGTTTATTTCAGTCTGATTTCTAAAATACAGACACTGGCAAAAACTCTGAGGTCTTGTAGTTTCCTCTGGATTAATGGTGAGGACGACGAGCTGCTATGGCTCGCCCTCTCTCTCTCTTTCTCAGAGACTCTGCAAAGCCGATTAGCACAAAGCTAATTAGTCGCTAAAGCAGAACAAATATCCTCCATCAGCTGGAAGTCTGCAGATATTTCCAACCAGCATATTTTTTTATCTTCACAGCAGGTGGGAAGACGGATTGAACAGGCATGCCCTCTGGTGAGATGATGATTTTAGACGCTTGTCGGGACTCATCCAAAACGGTCGGGGGCGGCTGATCAGGCCAAGCTCGACCACCGTGCGTCTGTGTACACTGCACGACAGATGACACGCCATCAGGTCGAATTTAATTTTGTCCTCTCAGAGTATAAAACAGGACAATCGTTCCATTTTCTCAAAGGCCCTTAACATCTCAAAACCCCAAAAAGGACAAACTTGAAAATGCATGACTGACATGAGGTTTTTTCTGCAGCAGTTGAGCGTCAGCGGGTCACAGACGTCACAACTCTGAAGACGGATATCAGAGAAGACAAACAGAGTCGTCACTCCGAGAGCTGGACGCTCACATGTCACTCAGCATGTGACACCCCCGAGCCCCCCGTCAGTCCTGGGACTCTGGGAGGTTTTCATGTGCTCCTTTGGGTAATCTCGATGTTAATTCCCCCCGCCCCCCCTTTCTCAACCCACAACAAGGCGAGACCCCCGTACAAAGAGAGGCTCACAGCTCTGTGACATAACCCTAATCTGTGTCTGCAGCGGAGCCAGCCTCCCTGTGCCTCCTCCTCCTCCTCGTCCTCCTCCTCCTCCTCCTCCTCCTCCTCGTCCTCCTCCTCCTCCTCTGAGAGAGAGAGAGAGAGAAAGAGCGAGAGAGAGAGAGAGAGAGAGCCTTGTGTTCAGTCACAGAGACGGTCTCTGAGATCGAGGGAGAGAGGGAGGATGAGCGGTTACATAACCTCCAGAGAGGAGAGCGACCTCTGAGCGCCCTCGGACATCTCAGTCCTCACCGCTGAGGACACGAGCTGAGAGGAAAAAGCTCGATGAAGAAATATGTGCTGTAACCCTCTGAGGACGAAGAAAAACAATCTCACTGGATCTCAAATTAAAAATCAGAGGCCAGAGCCAAACATCCACGTCCTTATTAAAATAAACTCTCAAATATAGAGGAATGAGATTATCAGACTTTTTTGCCCTGCAACATGTTAGCGATTATAAGCAATTATTTAGAACTACATTTCTTGGTATTTCTGGTTGTGTGTGGTCCCCTCTGCGTCTCCATGTTTTACACTTTAATATGAAAAGATGAAGGCGATTAAAGAAGACTCTCACATCAGTCTTAAGTTGTGCTATCAGCTCTGTGAGGATTAGTTTAGCTGTGGTTTTCATTAAAGTTCACATATTATACAAAATCCACTTCACCATGTTCCTCTAGTCCGTCTACAAACCCCCCAACGATGAGAAAAGTCCATCCTCTCCGTCTTCTGCCTGCTCCACTTTTCAGAAAATGTGTGTTCAAACAGGCCGTTTGGAGATTTTCCCTTCATGACATCACAAAGGGCAGTAGCCCCTCCCCCAGGTGGGTGACACTCCCACAGCTAGGTGTTTGTTCTGCCCTCTGAGTCTGCCTTCTCACCGTAAACAATAGGACATGGAGCGAGAAAGACCGAGACACCCAAGTCCTGATCTGCTCTTTTTTGTGGATGAAAGGTAAGAAAAGTTAAACATCCGCTGACAAGACAAACTGATCGAGATGATGAAGATGTGTCCGTGTTTACGTCCCCCTCTGAGAGACACACACACACACACACACACACACACACACACACACACACACACACACACACACACACACACACACACACACACACACACACACACACACACACACACACACACACACACACACACACACACACACACACACACACACACACACACACACACACACACCAGGATGACGCTACGTGACAGCATGGAGGTCGAGCGATCACAAAGAGGAAGATCTTCTTCTAAGAGAAACGCCGTCCGCTCTGGGAGTTGAAGTTTAACGGGCTCGAACACGAGGTATGAGCAGGAGAAAGACGAGGTGGATGAGGCTTTAACACTAACTCTCTTTCTCTCTCGTCACACACCGAGACGTCTTTAATGTGGCATCGTTCACTGAACTGAGTCCAAACGTGGAGAATGTGCTCCGCCCCTTTCATCTGAGGAGCGAGTCAGCAGCAGCTAAAGCCCCGTGTGGTTTAACAAGTGGAGGTGAGTTCAGAGTCTGGAAGAGAGAGTTAGTGGAAGAAGAGGCACAGAGGTGGTCTTTGTGCCTCGGGTCAGGTTCGCACAGTAGGAAAGTAATCAACCAAACATGTCAGAGTTTAACAGAAAGAAGCGGTTTGCTCTTTGTGTTTCTCGTGCAGGACAAAGCGAGCGTGCAGAGGCCCCTTCTCGTGTCTGTGAACCCGCCGTGCAGCGAGAAGAATCAGCTGGAACACATTAATGTGCAACACCAGAGAACAAACTGTCCGTGGTGATTGTGAGATTGTGTTCAAAGATTTAGGTCACGCCTCTTTTATGACGTTTTTCACCAGGAGATTCTCCAACAGACTCCTCTCTCTTTCCTCTTTAACACGTACGAGCCAACACATGAATCTATCTGCCTCAATGAGGACGCTGTCACACGTGAAGACTCGGAGCTTGCTTTCACACTGCCCGTCACCCTCCACTAGTTGGTGCTGTAGCTCTGGACGATGCAGCGGGAGCAACTTGGGGTTAAGTGTCTCGCCCGAGGACACATCGGACATGTTGCTGCAGGAGCTGGGGATCGAACCCTCGACCGGTTGGGAGACGACGACTCTACCAACTGAGGCACAGCCGCCTCTGCATATCGACCGGAGTGATGTGTAACCACACTTAGATCAGGCATGTGGACGTTAACCTGCAAGGAGGACTGAACGCTGGTGTTGTTAGCAATGCTAACGTTAGCCACCCTCTGCAAACACATTGTTTACAGACGTCCAAATTCAACCCACAATGCACTGCTGTTCCGGTCACTTCCCTCGTTTGGTCCGGATCGCGTTCTCTCGCCTACTTTTCTTAAGCAGACCTGAGTTTGTTTGAAACGGACCAAACGGCTCAGGTGGGATGTTTCCAAACTCTGTCACAGACCATGCAAAACAGACATAAGAGCTCTGAGTGATTTAAAGGTGGTGACCTCATGCGCTCCAACTCCACAACTTTACAATCCTCTCTGAGTCGTAACATGGAAAGTCAGCTCCATCCTTTCATCTGAGAGAAACATGTCAGCAGCAGCTCTGCCAAATAAATCCACAAAGAGAAAATCTCCTTCAACACTTCAAAACATCCGCGCTGATATCTACAATCAGTACGAGTCTGCAGAGTCCCGTATCAGTCGCTCTGTAATAACACAAGTCAAAGACGGGGACAGACATCTGACGAGACCTTCAAAGCCGTAAATCTGCTCCAGAGAATCAAAGACGAGGAGGCGAGGAGGGAGGAGAGAGGAGGGAGGAGAGAGGAGATGAAAGTTGTTATCGGAGGGAGGGAACGTGGAGTGTTGTGACGTGAATGAGGAGATAAAAAGCACCTTCACCCTGGAGTTCAGCACATCCTGTTGTCATGACCGGCTCACAGCCAATCACAGCACAGACTGTGATTCTAAGAGTGTGTGGAGCTGGTCGAGTCCTCATTGGACCAGTGTGAACTGGTTTGAGAGGAAGGTTTTTTTTGGATGTGTTTAGTCTGCATGTCGAGCCGAGGTGCCAGCGCAGATCCAGAGAGGCCACTTAACATGGCAACACCCTGCGTTTAAAAATGACTCAGAGAAAATCAGTCCATCACTTAGGAGCCCGAGCGACTCACTGCGCTGTCGAGGTTATCAACACGTTGTCGATGTGTTGACGATCGATGGCATCCAAAAGTACCAACACTTAAAAAAAATCTATTTCAGGAGAGGAAGGAGCACATCCAAACCTTTGAGTATCAGACCTCAAACATATAAACACACAAAGGCAAAATGAAGATCGTCTGCACACCAGAAGCTGCTCCAAATCACACTGCAGGAAAAAAGCACTGGCAATGTTTTTGTGCAATTTAGAAAGTTTACCTGAAATGTTTAATAACTTGAAATAAGAAATAACCCGATATTGGTGACCTAGGATTTCTATTTCTGTTGCAGTGGTATCAAAAGGAGGATGCACCGATTGTGAAAATCAGAGCCGACGCAGATGCCGATATTTGAAAGTCAATTTAGCCGATTGCCGATGTTTGTTTTATTTCTTCTTTTGGTGTCAGACTCCCACAATGCAACATTTTCTCTCATGTTTGACATGAAAACAAGTCGCAGATTTGGTGACTTCATCGTCTCTGAATCAGTCATTAGGGGAACTAGAAGTCAGCATTCAATTGAATCGACTCGTGTCTCATCATTTGCAGATGTGCCGATGTTGAACAACGCGTCGCTGCTGCATCCCTGATCCATATCATCTGATTTGATGAAGTTTTAAACTCTGGTATTGTGACAATCTTGCATGTGAAAAACTGATGCAACAAAGCAAAAACAAGGATTTTATGTCCAAAACTGCCACAGTGCAAGAAAATAAAGAATATAATTGTAACTAGACTGATATGATTTTACTTTGATGATTTTTATAAGGAGGTCATAAACAAACCAAAAGAAATCCTCTGAGATAGCTGCACTATATTCATCTTCACAGACACATCACTAACATGTTGATATGTTATGTTCTCTGCATTAAACTTCATTAAGTATAAAAACAACTCTACAAGTTCACTGTTAAGCTCCATAAAAACACTTTAAGAGCTCGTAAAGTCAATTAAACTGGCTTTAATTAAAGGAAAAATCTGTTTTAAATATACTTCAAATAACTTTAAAAGCCTCTTAAAGAAGTTTCACATGTTAAAAGTTTATTTAAGGTTGTTTTTTGTGTTTTTTTACCTTGTAGAAGTGGCGACAAAGTCTCCATCCAGCAGCCGCAGCTTGCAGAACAAAACTCCGTTAACAAAAGGCACAGCGGTCAGCTCCTCCAGGGTCAGCTGGGTCTGAAACTTAAATTTCTTCTTTTTCACGAAGAAAGCCATCTTTACAGAGTCTCCCCTCACATAAAACACGACCTAACCTGACAGGAAAACACTGTAAAAAAAAAACAAGTTGAGTCAAATCAAAAGGTCCCTGCTGCTGTTTTTCAGTCTGTGTTTTCATGCGAGCTCCGCTTCTCCAGACGGGATTCAGCGCAGAAATCTGAAAACAAATCAGAGTGTTTCGCTTAATATCGAGTCAAAAAAACGGATTAAATGAAGCTGTGTGTGTTTAAAAGTTACAGAGGACTTACCCGGAGACATTTCGGGTCTGCTGAGTTTCGTCAGCAGAGGTTGAACGACAGAAAATGACAGAAAATAAAAGACGATTCACCGTTTCTTCAGTAGGAGGAACTTTCAGCCGTTAGCGTCAAGCTAGCACAGCGCGAGTGACGTAGGTTCCGGTGGTACCTTTCAGAATAAAATAACTAAATCCTCCAGATGTAATAAAAAACACAATAAAAATGTAATTGTACATACCTTATTGAAACATTCTGTTATTGGGAGACATGCTTCTCACATACATATTCCTGAAACACACACACACACACACACACACACACACACACACACACACACACACACACAAAGGACCTGTGGACTACTTTAATGGAGAGATTTCAGTGTTTTTACTTATTTTTAACTTTTTATCTTTTATTGTTTTAATTACATATCTTTTTGAAGTTATCTTTGTGGCCTTCTTGCCTTTATTGGACAGTACAGCTAAAGAGAGACAGGAAATGTTGGGAGGAGAGAGTAGGGTATGACATGCAGCAAAGGGCTGAGGTCGGATTCGAACCCACATCAGCCACAGTGAGGACTGTAACCTCTTTACGATGCTCTAGACTGAACCTAAGGCTATCTGCGCTTTCTTAATTACATATATTTTATTGCTATTGTTGTGCATTAGTCTTTGTACCATGTTTAGTCACTATTTTATGTTTCTTCTTGTTTTTTTAATTAGCTGTAAAGCACCTTGAATTGTATTTGATTGATTAATGATTGAGAGTGGGGCTGCTACACGTGGAGCGCGCCAGAGCTGTTGTGGTTATGTGCCTTCCTTGAGGGCGCCTCGGCAGCACTCTGGAAAGTGACCTGGCACCTCTCCAGCCACCTCTGAGGCAGCTTAATATTGCTGAAGATCTGAAGTTTCTCCTCAAGTGTGAGCACTTCACCTCAATGGGTCATTAAAATAATAGAGATTGTAAACATTTTAACACATGGTATAAAAACGTGGTATGTGACCACTTTAATTTCGACACTGATATATTAATTTAAAAAAATATAATTTAACATGTAGTTTTATTTTTTTAGGTCAAAATTTTACAGTATAACAAGTTTAATACTTTTAATACATTTTCATAATTAATTTTTTTTGTTTGTTTGTTTGTGAGTTTTATTGTGAAATGCAAACATCTTACTTCCGGTGTTTTACTTATTCACTCTTGTCATCTTGATGCAGCTCCTCAGACACTCGTTCACTGCAAGTCATACTACATCCCGAGTGGTGAAACAGCGACACTGTGTGGCGACAGCGTATACTGCAGCTAAAATTAATCATGTTGCGTTCAAGTGTTCCTTGTAAATTTAAACTGCGTAGGAGCGAAAAACGCTTCTTAAGTTTTATTTAACAGATGAATGAATATAAGCCTTGATTTTCTGACACAAAACGGAAAACAAATGACTTCTCAAATGTTCAGAATTAAAACTAAACACAAAAAAACATAAATTAGTATTTTTTGCAAAAAAACCCCAATTGTTTCGTGAGTTTCAGCCTGTTTTCTGTTCAAACTAATAACAAAATATAAAACATTCATGTCTGTGAATTAAATAGCCTATAATCTGTCGTAAACCGTCATTTGTTATTAACCCCCTTAAAGCAGGGGTTCCCAAATTTTCCAGCTTGTTACCCACAAAATAAAGGTGCCAGAGACTGGGCACCCCCGTGTCCCTGGAGGTGGTTAACACATTTAACGTAGCACACTCCACACACACACACACACACACACACACACACACACACACACACACACACACACACACACACACACACACACTCAGCAGTCAGTATGTCCTCCTTCTAACTTTAGATTCTGCTCCTGAATGCTCTGGATTTGTTTGGACCAGAGAAGGTAAGCGCTTTTAAGACACACCCCCACACGGCTGTTTTGGACGCCCCTCGGTTTGTCAGATATGAGAGCAGTTATCAGGTCAACAGGTGTTGCAGTGATGGAAGCGGGCAAGAGAAGTGGTTCAGATAGAAGTGATTGTACCCGACCTAAAAAGCCTCTGCATGTTTCTAATAAGCTAAACGTGTCGGCTACAAACTGATGTTTCATTCACTAAATACATCAGGGGTTTGATTATTTTATTTATGAAATCAATCCAACTTTATATATGACATACTAAATGTGCTGGCATGGAGAAGTCTGTGTCTCCACTGAGGAATGATTCAGTTTTGAAGTTCGGCCACTAGAGGGCAGCAGAGACCTGAAGGACAATCAGCGTGGACCTCTTAAATCACTTTAAATGTGGATTTGTCATTTACACCGAGGTTATAACATGAGGATCGAACTGGTTGAGATGACTCTACCGCCCCTGTGGATCAGGTGGTGTGTCAAACACTCAGTCAAATTTAAAGACATGTATTTGCTTTAATTATTTATATAATGGATCACTTTGGGTCCTGATCAGTTTTGATGAGTATTTCTAAGTTAATAGATTTATCATTTAAAAAAGTAACGTCATCAATATTTACATTAAGCCTTTGTCCCACTTTAGAGCTCTGCGTCATTCAAACAGGACTACAGTGGTCTTTGTGTCTTTGTTTGATCTGAGGCTGTAAAAGTTGTGATCCAATAAAAACATGAATCAGAGGCGATAATGAACAAACTGTGTGTTCTAACAACAAGCCGTTAGAAACCATAAAAGTACCATAAAGCTGTAAAACTGCAGCACGTCCTCCTGAGGAGCACAGAGACAGACTTCTCCTCTTATTGATGATCTCCCCCCCCCCACACACACACTTCACCTGTGTCACTCCTGCAGATATGGAGTGTTTGTCTGACCCCACTGAAGCCTGTTTGTCGTACTGGTCAGTGATTATCTCCCTCTGTGTGACGCAGATGATTCAACAACAACAACAACGGCAGCAGCAAACATGTTTTTTATTCTCTCTGCTGGACTTTAACTGGTGCTGCGTTCAAGGACTTCTGACTCCGTGAGCTGCTTTAAACACTGTAAACATCTCAGAAAATACTGTTTATTATTTTTAAAAAAAGCTTTTAGATCTGAAAAAGGTGCCAGAAGGTTTCATCTTTATCATACTGAACATCATAAATTTCTCTTTGCATAATGAAAACGGTCAAATATGATTCAAAATCCACTTCACCATGTTCCTCTAACTCTAATATGTGTCTCTAGTCCGTCTACAAACCCCCCAATTATGAGAAAAGTCCATCCTCTCCGTCTTCTGCCTGCTCCACTTTTCAGAAAATGTGTGCTCAAACAGGCCGTTTGGAGATTTGAACTCGTGCATGTTGTTACTTTTCCAGTAACACTTGTTTAGTTATTTACACCTAAGGGTTGGTCCATTTCATTATAGTTGCACCACAATCTATTTATACATGAGCAATACTAATTATGCAATTAAATCATTTATATTTTCTGCACATAGTTTCTTAAAACTTTGGCATGAGTATTTTTCAGTATTTTTCTTTTTACATATTTCCACAAACAGTTTGAATCTTTGAAGTCAGGATCATAATGTTTATAACGTTTATCTAAACCTTGTATCATTGATTCCTGTCAAAGAGTTTTATCAGCTATAATAACAGTCAAATTAATCCTGATCCGTTTGCCAAACAGGAAGTGAGAGCGATACATTTTCAGTTTCTCTCCTTGAAGACAGAAACAGTCCAAGGTAGCTCTTTGCTCTGATAGTTCGTCCACATGCAGAGCAGTGTGCGTCCTTGTGTTGTGTGCAAATCTCCACCGGATCAGCTGACGGCCTTGGGGTTCGGCCAGCAGCACTTGGTGTTCCCTCAGCACCCTATTTGGGATTTTGGCGCTGGTCACTTGTGCCAGCCTGAATCCCTCCAGCCGCCTGACTCTGTGTTGTTTTGGATCAAACTACAGTACATTCAGAGCCCGCTTGAAAATATGCAAATGTCTGCAGACAGTTCTTTTTTTAGCTTCGTCCTGAACTCCTTTGAATTTATAAGGGAAGACAAGCAGGAGATGTTTCATTAAATCAAATCCATTTTATTTATAGAGCACATTTAAAAACAACTAGAGGTGGCCAAAGTGTTGTAAGATTAGATAACATGCAGAGATAAAACAAGCACATCATGGTAAAAGCAAAAAGAATAAACTTTCACATTTGACCTATAAGATCAGGAAACTAAGAGATGGATATTATCTAGATATTTTCAGGAGTGCATGTGTGAAAACAGCTTTAGAAAAGAGGATATTTTAAATGTAAACAAGCAGGACTGGCATCATAAAGTATAAACTGTTACAGTTTTCTTGAATCCAGTTGTTGGATATCTTCTTTACTTTATCTTTAACGCCTCCTGTGTCCTTGTCAATGTCGACTTAACCCCTTTATCTTGAAGCCCTCTTTAATGCAGTTCTTCCTTTGTCTTGTGCATGACATCTTTTAGGCTTTCTTGTTTTTAAAACATGCAGGAATATGTCTGAGTTACTATCTTATGGACGCCATAAGCAGCTTTGCAGTCGTACATTTCATTTCTTTATTCAAGGCTCATAAATCACTGAGGTTTCCCTCATTAACAAAGATGTGGAGAAACAGAAAACATGCACAAATAAAACATCAATAATTCTCAGGAGAAACACTCGCACACTGTAGTGAAGTGGTTTGACATCATTGTCTGAATTTGTCCAAGAGAAACAAGAGTGTTGATCTTGAGAGTGGGCTGTAAATTATTCCACATTTTTGGATCGAAAAAGCTAAATTCAGGGTTAACCTGCAGCAACAGACGGTCGGTAGGTCCAGAGATGTTATTGATAAAAAGATGATTATCACACCTCTGTGTTCCAAAAACAACCAGCTGTGTTATACAGAATACACGTTTTATAAGGATCTCTGGATATGAACCAAAGAGCAGAATGATAGACGGAGTCTGAGTGGAAGCTGAAGCATGTCTAGAGATATTACCTGAGAAAAAAACGACTTCAAGTGTGTTAAAATCAATCATGTGTTTCTCTCAAAATCACTTTTTCCTTACGAGAGCTTGTCTTATTTATCTCGTCATCACAGGACAACCAGCGTTGTAAATAAGTCGAGAAAACAATCCAAATGTAGTTGTTTGGATGTTTGTCCGCTCAGGGCTTCCGTATGCCTATTATGTATATATATATATATATATATATATATATATATATATATATATGTATATATATATATATATATATATGTATATATATATATATATATACATATATGTATATATATATATATATATATATAAAACTGGAGTTTTTTTTTCCATATTTTCTTTCATTTTGTTACTTCATTTAATATTACATTTCGATATTTATATCTATGTGCTTTGTGTTGGTTGTATTGAGGGCATACCTCTTACTTTTCATTGGGCCACCATGTGTTTTAAAATAAAAAGTAAACAAGATTCATGTTTAAAGTTCATAAATATATAAAAATATTTTTTTAAAAATACATTAAAAAAATGACTTGTTATCTTACTGATTACAATACATATATTTAATGCAGTCTGTTGATGTCTCTTTGTTTCAGTTTTTTAATTATTATTTTTCTGGATGTGAACTTTGTGCTGCCTTTACTTGGTAAGGTCACGGTATGTGTACCTCTTTCTTTTTACAGTCTGGTACCGCCAAGCAGACCCGAGTCCGCCTTTTTCACTGTTTGAATGAAACAAAACACGTGATTGGTCAATCTTTCACAGGCGGCATGAAAGGAGGGCCAGGATTGGTCAAGAGTTTTCTGTCTCCTTACGCTAGAAGAGGGTGGTACTGAGCCTATCAGCGATTGGCCAGTAGTAAAATTACGTCAAATTCGTTGTTGAGACAGCTTGTTCAGCCAATGACGTGAATGTATTCCTGGAAGGGGCGTGGCTTCTTGTCATTCATTAGAAACCAGCCGGCGTTTCCTTACCGGCATTTCAGCATTGCACCGTGTGGGGAAGAGACACCAGTTTCGGTGTGCTATTTATTTATTTATTGTAGCATTTTTTTAAATTGTCCGAAGTAAACATGCTCGGCCTGTGCCTTTACGTCCCCGTGTCCAACTCGGACCCGGTCGAAGTGGAATACTTTGAATCTAACGGCCTCCCGTCGGAGCTGAAGTCTCTGTTCAACAAACTGAGCGTGTTCCTGCCGTCTCAGGAGTTTTCTACCTACCAAAGATGGCGAAAGGTAATACACTTCACTCGAAGATAACTTTGTTTGTCTTTAAATGTCCGTTCAGCACCTGCTTTTTAAGATCGCATTACTTTTACCGGTGTTTAAATCCTGTCTTTCCCGGCGTGTGCGGTTGTTAAAAAGCCTTTACGACAAGGCCGCAAGTTGCCGGTGTCGCACATTTCGATGGGTAGCCAAATTCGGCAGAACACCGGTGTCTAGAAAAGTCCGCGTAGCGTGTGAACTAAACTTTAGTGTGTAAAACTTTGACTGTAAGTAGAACATTTAAAAACAATGCTTTCTTTTTGTGTGCCATAAAGTGAAAACAAACTGAATTGAATGAAACGCGCGCGCTATGCTACATCAAATATCGACATGCCATCAGCTACCGGAGTTACCGTAAAACTTCTAATACAAGCCCAGACCTTTATTAGGAGAATTACGGTAACTTGAAAAGAAGTTCAATTCGGCATCAGTTCTGCAATTTCTAATATTTGCACAGACACTGTATCTGCAATAAGGTTGACATACTTTTTTATACAATCTGTTATTTTATTGATGGTGTAAAAAACTATTTCATAAGATATTAATGAATCCATCCAAAATTGCAGGAAAACTCCTGCAGACTTTCTGAATTGCAAAATTACGTTGGTAATGTTGCAAGTCCCAATAAATTACCTAATGGATGCATAAAACTACTATTTGTGTCGCTGTAGTATCAAAGTTTAAACCACCCTAATCTGCAAAATTCACATTTTTATTTGTGAATATCTGCCTGCCTGCCTTTTTCATACTTAACACATGCACGCTAGACTTCCTGAAACTAGAAAACTGGTGATCTGAGACTTGATTTGATGGTGAAAGATTTATCTTCTCTTGGCTATGACTCACCGTCCTTCTGCAGATCAGCTGGATATTGCCTTGTTCTTTAGTGTTTGCTAAATTAGCTGAATTTATTTTTCCCCAAGAGCTGATAGCATTGCAGTAATAATCATTAAACAGATTAATTTCTTATGTAACATCTCTAGTTAGTGTTTTTTTTTGGGCTCCAGCAGAGTCAGCTGTCCCATTTGTTGCTGGTAGAGCAGCTGCAACTGTGTGCCAGTTTCTCAAGAGTACGAGCACATGTCCCCTGGTAGAGACGGAGATTCAGTGACAATTTTATGACTGCTTTTTCTGCAAGTTAAATTGATGTGCAGGTAGTTAAATATGAGAGCAGAAATGTCCTGCAGAGTATAATATTTACAGTGTGCTGGTCGTATGTCTGATCTGTGGGCAGTGGGTCAGGTATCAGAGCACTGAGAGCAGGCCAGCAGGTTGGAACACTGCCGGTGTCCTCGTCTCCTTTTAGCTCTGGATGTTTGCGCTAGGACAGGATTAAGGCAGTTGGCGGGTCGACCTGCAGTCGGGGTCAAAGAGTGTCATTACCTAATTCCCTCTTCTCCCCTGTCCTGGAGAACCGAGCTCCATTCAAGAATGTCAAGTGAACGGTGGATTAGCAAATGGGTCACGATGTTGTCCTGTTCAGGACTGCATGTTTGACATTTAGGGGAAAGGACTGTACAGAACCTGCTGTACTACTTATGTATGAAACTATGTGTTTCATTAGACTTCTAATTGTTCTGTATCAGGACAGATGAATCATGCATACCTCTTCAAAAGGTCATACATTTCTCAAGCTGTGAAAACAATGCAGCACCAAGCTTGTGTCATTAAAATGGCAAGAGCCAAACCACCAACCCCATGTCTCATACTTATCATCTTAGCTGTCCTAAAATTGAGCTCACATTTTAATTGAATATATTTTTTTGTTGTTGCAGAAAACTTTAAAACAGGAAAAGGGCGACTCGGGTGGACAGTTGGACTTTGAGGAGTTCGTTCACTATCTGCAGGATTACGAGAGAGACCTGAAGCTGGTCGTGAAAAGCCTAGACAGGAAAAATGCAGGTAAGAGTTTCATCTTTTATGTCACAAGTTCATCCAAAGTTTAGGAACCATTTTCTCACAGTTTGTCTTTGCTTCCTTTTAAGGCCGTGTTGATCCTAAGGAGTTCATTCAGTCTCTGCAGGACCTCGGGGTGCATATTTCCCCACAGCACGCCGAGAAAGCCCTTAAGAGGTAAATTCATTCATCCATTTCATCCGCTGGATTTGTTAGATTAAAGGGGCTCAATGTCTTAATGTGCCTTTTCTTTTCTTAAAGCATGGATAAGAATGGAATGATAACTATCGGCAGCAAGGACTGGAGCAACTTCCCCATGGTGGAAAAGACAGAGACCATTCCCGAGATCATCCTCTACTGGAAACACTCCACGGTTAGTTCAACAGTCGGGTCAGACTCTTTAATGGAGCCGTCTTAATGAATACAGAAGAGCTAGAAAAGTCCACTCCCTGTACGAGAAGCTGGGTGTTACGTAAAGTAATCTAAGATCCGATAACACTATCAGGACATTCGATGATGATACGAGGGTGTTGGGGCGCCTTTTTCTGTCTCTGAAACCGGGTCAGTCCAGGACCAAATTCCATGGAAGGCCTCGTCAGAACAAGACGTGCGTCAGTCATTAAGCTCTATTAGCCTGTGAACGGAATTGGTCCAATTCTGGGAGGATTACGTCGGGAGGATTTGTCGAGTTGTCTCGCTGTTATGTAAACGGGAGCAGCGATCAGGTGGAGGCTGACCTGATGTAATGACTTGATATTTCCAGTCTTATCTTAACGAGTCCAGAGGATTCACTTTGCACTGAAAAAGTATCTGAGGGTCAGGAATAGAGCTCCCCTCCTGGGAGGCCCCCGCAACACCCACCAAACGTCTGATGAAACATGAGCTGCTGGGTCATCTGAGTTATCTGAATCTGATGTTTAATGCTCTGTGGGGTCGCAGCGGAGGGAGCGTGACACTGAAGCTCCGTATCAGCAAAATAAGATTAGGAGAGTCTAATCAGGCGGTAAAGGTTATAACTGAATCAGTAACAAAATAAAGATTTTGATTCTGAAGTTTTAAAAGTCATCACACACATTCAGACCCGTGTTACAGGTGACAGCGATCCAAAGCTGCAGGTTTAAACTGATCCAGTTCTTCACCTCTGCCCCTGACCTAGATGGTTTTGAAATCCTGCCTCCCCGTTGGACTTCTGCCCTTTGCCCGCCGTGCCTCATTAGAAAAGGTGGCTCCGATTTCCAATGAGTGCCGGGTTTCAAAGATTACCCACTCACATCGATTAAGACGCGCCCGTGAAAACAAACCGGGTGCTAAACGATGGTCGTCACAGTTTGACTTTTCCCATGGCGGGGAGACCAGCTGATTGGTTCAGAGTGAGATCTTTGAATCCAGAAAGGTTGCCAAGAGCTCAGATCCATTGTTATGTTTTTGATAGCACATGTTTTAAAACGACACCATCTCACACTCAAAGCGTCCACGAGGAAAGAGGGAGAAGAAGCACGGATGATGCTGATGTTTGTTGAGCGTTTTGGCGCCTTGTAAAGATGCAATAGTAACATGTACGTCTCTTACAAACAGCAGACGAGGCGACTCTGTCTTAATTGCACAAATGCATTTAGTAACTTTTTGGTCTTTTGGAAACTTTGCCAAATAAATAATCTCATATTGAGAACCTGGGGATTTTATTTTTTGTTGTCATGGTATCCGATAATAAAGTATCGTATCAAAGTCCTGACATCGACCCTAACTCAAAACCCGTCTCTTTACGTGAAGATTCAGAATGCGATAAGTCTCACATCAGTGTTTCATTAGGATGACTGAAAAGTAAACACAAACTCCGTTATAACGTTCCTGTTTCTCTCTGCGGCAGATATTCGACGTCGGGGAGAACCTGATGGTGCCTGATGAGTTCACGGTGGAGGAGAAGATGACCGGGATGTGGTGGAGGCACCTGGTCGCAGGCGGAGCAGCCGGAGCCGTTTCCAGGACCTTTACGGCTCCTCTGGACCGACTCAAAGTCATGATGCAGGTGAGACGAGGACCGCAAGGTTGCATAAATCAATCGATCTGAAAAGCAGGGTAAAGGTGGGAGACTTCGGGGACGTGGTGAACTTGACATTGCGTGGAGAAAGTTGAGGACACTCTTATCACGTCGTTATCTCGTCAGTGATGTGTTCAGCTTTAACATTCAGACATCCTATAAGTTAGAAATAAAGAGTTTTTTAATTATAGAAATGAAACTCTGAATGATGTAATGACAGCCTCATGTCATAACTGTGTGTGTAATAATCTGATGCAAGATGCATCTGTTGCTCAAGAGCAGAGTTACTTAAACTCCATAAAGTTAAAGATTAAAGGAAAGTCTGGAGGGGCCAGGGTCCAGGACCTGATGTGTGTCAAAGCCAGCCCCAGCAGCCAACCAATCACAGCTCACTTAGAGTCGTCATACCCTCAGCTGCGTTATCGTCCCACGTCATATCGGGGGGGCTAAAGGTCTCTGTGCCGATTCAGGATCTGTGTCAGTGGTCCGACTCTGTGTCATTTGGCATGTGGAAAGTCGACTTTGAGCCCCGTTGATCAGCAGATAAACAAATTGTGTTTTTCTGCTTTTGTTAATTAAACCGGCCCAGTTGGCATCGTCCCCATGGGTCAAAAGAAGTCTCGGCCTACGTGTCAAAGTGTCTGAGATAGAAAAACAGACTAAATCTCAAAACTATTTTTAGTTTCCTGCGAGTGAAGAGAAAAGTTTCTGGCTGTTCTTTTGGTGAAATGATTCAAACGTGTTCCTCTTCCCTCTCAGGTGTATGGAACCAGAACAAACAACATGTGCATCATGAGCGGGATGATGCAGATGATCAAAGAGGGCGGCATGAGGTCGCTGTGGCGAGGAAACGGCGTGAACATCATCAAAATCGCCCCCGAGTCGGCCCTCAAGTTCATGGCGTACGAGCAGGTAAGACGCCCGACTCTGACAGCGTGTGTTTGTGCGTCTTCATTAAGTGTCCCCCCCCCCCCCCCCGATGTCCAGTCACTAACTTTGTTTCTCAAATCGGATTCCGCAGATTAAGCGTTTAATCGGCAGCGAGAAGACGACTCTGAGCATCCTGGAGCGCTTTGTTGCAGGATCTCTGGCCGGAGTGATCGCCCAGAGCACGATCTACCCCATGGAGGTGATTAATCTGTTTATCTGCTGTAACATATGAGTCATGAAGACGCCCTGTGATGGACGTTTAAAGACTTAAAGACTCTTTAATTTGTCCGTAGGTGCTGAAAACTCGTCTCGCTCTGAGGACGACGGGTCAGTACTCGGGGATCTCGGACTGCGCCAAGCAGATCTTCAGGAGGGAAGGACTGGGAGCGTTTTATAAAGGCTACGTCCCCAACATGCTCGGCATCATCCCCTACGCCGGGATCGACCTGGCTGTGTACGAGGTGAGACGTTACCCTGGGAGGCTTTGTGTTTCATACCGTACATTCTTCTTTCTGATGATGAAACTTTGAATCAGAGGAGGAATGTTGATCTTAACACCTTCACAGTTTCTGTCGCCCCTTTAACTCAAAAAAAACACAAGTGTGAAAGGAAACACTGATCGAGATTTGAGCCTTAAAAAAAAAAAGAACATTTGTTCAGCAGATATGTCAGAAATTCAAAAACAACCAGTCAGCTGGTGACCGGGTTACATAACCGAATGTGCAAGCGAACGCCGCCTCTCTTAGCCGGGACGTTCTTTGTTTTTCCTGCTTTAATAAACATAAAAGAATCTAAAGAACATAATCCTGATTTAAAAACCAGCTCAAAGAGAGCTGAAAGATTTGGCTTTATTTCTCTAATCTTGTTTTTTTCCCTCCTCAGACTCTGAAGAACAGCTACCTGCAGCAGTACGGCACAAACAGCACCGACCCCGGCGTGCTCGTCCTGCTCGCCTGCGGCACCGTGTCCAGCACCTGCGGGCAGCTCGCCAGTTATCCTCTGGCTCTGGTCCGAACACGCATGCAAGCACAAGGTGAGGCCATTGTTGATGTTCTGTGTCTCAATGCAAAAAAAATATGTAGTTTTACCTCAGGGATTCTTGGGGGTGAGAACTACAAAAATGGTTGACATTCACTGGGAAAAAAAAAAGAGATTTAGAAAGTTGACTTGATACCTTTAAAAGTTGAGTACTCATGAAAAAAAAAGGTTTTATTGAAGCTGCATCCAATAATATTTCATGAATCTAATAAGCAGATCATTTAAATGCTCTAGAATTCCAACATGGCGGCAGCAGACGCCTTTTTGTTAGTCTAAATGATTTATATCCTAAATGTTTTTATCTTTGTCTTTGCAGCTGCGACGGGGTCGACGAGTCCGCACGCGACCATGTCCGGTCTCTTCAGGCAGATCCTGCAGACCGAGGGTCCGACGGGTCTCTACAGAGGTTTGGCGCCCAACTTCCTCAAAGTGATCCCCGCCGTCAGCATCAGCTACG
Organism: Labrus mixtus; assembly: GCF_963584025.1. NCBI lineage: Eukaryota > Metazoa > Chordata > Actinopteri > Labriformes > Labridae > Labrus > Labrus mixtus. Next base: position 32,648,858 of record NC_083616.1, read on the forward strand.
TCGTGTACGAGAACCTGAAGACGCAGCTGGGAGTGACATCACGCTGAAACCCAACCCTCCCCCCTTTTGTTGTGTGACTTTACAACAAGAATGTGACAAGTGACCCCCCCACCCCTCAGGGAGCCTGTGGCCCCACTGGGTGTTAGGTAGAGCGATCTCATTCTGTGAATGTCAGCTGAAGAAAGACGAGAAGGGACACTGGTCACGTTGGAAGGCCGAGGTGGAGGTTATGGACTCTGTGAGCTCAGGAGTGTAACTGCTGCTATTTATGTTTGAGGAGAGATGTGAGGGATGGGACTGAAAGTCAAGGACCAAATGTTTATTTTTTGCCCTTTCTGCCCGGATCCTCAGCGAGACCATCTTGAGGTTATTCTTCATGTTTGAGTTTTTTTCTGTCCGCCAGTCGAACATGCAGTGTTTCGTAGCTCTGCTGGAAAAAAGCACTCTAGTTCAGAGTCCTTCTCTGATAAAAAGCATTAATAATCCCTTTAAGAAGTTTTATTCTTTAAGCGTTCGGCCTGCAGGAAGAAGTGTCTGTGTTCCTTAAAGAGAGGGTTTTTGCACATGTTGAGTTTGATCTCTCCCCCCTCCCCGTCCTGAATGATTGAATGCTAGAGGAGTATTTATTTCCATCCTGTATTTATCGTTTTTATTGTCGAGAAGAGAGCGGCGTCAGAACGCTGCATGTTAAGTTTGAACAGCCAAATGTGCGATTTAAAAATCACGCAGTGATTGTATTCAGGGTGGGAGTGTAGCGCCGGGCAGCAGCCTTAACACGTGGCGTTAAAACACACTACATGCTGCCCGGTGGGAGTTTGTGTTCATGCTGCTGTTTGACAAAATGAGATGAAAAAAATGAAAATAACTTTTTGTTGTGGTACAAACTGATCATGTCTGTTGTTCAAAAGAGTTAAATGTCTTAATGTTCACCTCAGGTTTTAGGGCAGATTCATGTTTAATTCACAGAAGAGCTCACAGGTTTTCTTGTTTTGTTTCACAACATTTATCCTCGAGAAAAACGAAGGGCAGAAGAAGACGAGCGACGTATTGCACTTTAATCGATGCTGGAAGGACTCTGAAGGAATGTCGGATCAATCCAGGTGTTAAGACTTAATTCTTTTGTAAAGAATGAGTTTTTAGAGATGTTTTTTAAGGACCATTTTGATGCAAATAAATGCAAATTCTTGTACTTCTGAGTCTCATGTCTTTCTTTGCTCCAAGTAAAGTCGAGATCTTCTGTTTGTGTGTCAAATCTCAGCACTTTGACCACGAACTACAGCGGCCGATTACACATTCAGCGACAACAGATCCCGAGAAATCTACTGTTTTCTTTTAGTCTAATAATAAATATTCAGACTTCTCATCCTTATGATATTTCCCCCACTGTCTGGTCATGATGTGTCGTTGCATATTTCCAAGGAAGAAGTGGAAGTAGTTTGGGGATATTATCCAGTACATTTCAGATTTATTGATAGACAGGACAGTGAAGAGAGGCAATCAGCAAACTCTGGTGTTGAAATATGAAGCTGATGCTGAAGTGTAACATCCTGCAGTTCCTGGAGTGTCCATTAGAGGCTGGCTGCAGAAGCACAGGAAGTCACATACACACCCATTCTAAAAAGTCTGTTTTTACAGCAGAGATTAACATGTTTACAGCCTGGTTCAAAAAACCAAATAGGTGTGATTAGCTCATGTCTCGATCGTCTCTAGAGTGGAATCTACAAATAAATAAACACAATCAACATGTAAAACAAAAAAGTAAATACCAGTGCAAACCAAAAAACATGAAATGTTTCACAATCTGCATAAAACACAACATAAGTAAAGGAAAGATTAAAAACATTTCACAGATGTCTGAATGGATGAACCCTTTGTAATAAAACCTTGCCCGTCCAATTACGATATGACAAGCCATGACATGATACAATCTGACACGGTACGACAGGATACGGCATGATAGGACACATGTTAGATTACAATACGGTAAGATATGATACAGCAAAAAACGACAGAATACAGCACGATACGCTACAACACCATATATTTTACAATACAATACCATTCCATACCATTCCATACCATGCGAAACGATATGATACCATATGATACTCTACGATACAGTACGGTACGGTATATTATGGAACGATACATTTTGTCCCCTCAGGGAAATTAGTCTTGGACTTAAGTGCTGCCAACATTCAGCTGCCTCTACAGTATGATCAAAACATAAAAAACAAACACAATCCACATGTAAAACAGAGACCCAAAAACACAACAAAATAAATTGCACAAGATCTGCAAAAAACACAATATAAGTAGAGAAAAGATGAAAAAATGTCAGTAAATATAAAACTAACATGGCGCTTTTATTCATTTTCATTATTCATATTGATTATTTTTCACATTGTCAAACTTTTATTGCGATGTGAATGACGATAATCAAAAGACTCTTCCGCACCGCGATTCGTTCTTGTGTGTTTTGTCCTGCGCAGCTTTCCGTATCAAAACACGGAAGCGGCGACGGCAGAATTCTAAAACTACAACCAGACACAAAAATGTATAAAAGGATCAGATATCACTGTAACTAGCTGCATTATACATTTATTAACTTTAATTTAACCACTCAGTGTATTCAAAACGTTTTAGTTATTGTTCATATTTATTTTATATTCGTAGTTTATTGATGTTTTCAGGAGACAGCTAACGAGGCTAACAGGTTAGCATGGGTCACAACATGTTCCGGACCGGCTTCCTGGTTCGGGCCACACACACCCTGCTGACCTGGGTGATAACTCTCACACTGTTCCTACACAACACAGGTGAGTTCTGCAAAAATAATACAAAATAAGAAGACTGATGGAGGTTAAAACATGAAATAACAGAAACTTAAAGGACCAATCAGTGAGATGTGTAGAGAGTGAGATGATAAAGGTATCTTACTATCTGATCATTAAGGAAACATGTTGAAGTGCTGGCTTCTCTGACAACAATGCAGCAGTCAGTATGTCCTCCTTCTAACTTTAGATTCTGCTCCTGAATGCTCTGGATTTGTTTGGACCAGAGAAGGTAGACGCTTTTAAGACACGCCCCCACACGACCGTTTTGGACGCCCCTCGGTTTACCAGATATGAGAGCAGTTATCAGGTCAACAGGTGTTGCAGCGATGGAAGCGGGCGAGAGAAGTGGTTCAGATAGAAGTGATTGTAATGTTAAATGTTAATTTCACGTGTGGATTTAAAAAATATTTCAAGCCGTGTTTCCAGATGCTTGAAGAGTGAAAACAAAGGTTCCACCATGTAAAGCCTCTTTGTTATAAAATACTCACAGTTGAGTTCACACATAGTTACATCAGTGCAAACACATTTCACCCCACACAGATCAAAAAGAAGAATCATAAAGAGGAGGGGGGGTTAAAGGCTAAATGATGTGAATCATGTTGGATTGATGAAACAGGTTAATGAGTGCTTTCTGGATTTGAGCAACAGCAGCAGCAGGACTTTACACACATGAGTTACACAAGAAGTCCAGAACAAACAGTTTAGAAATACTCCACTGTTTACCTTCCTCCTGCTGCAGCCAAGTGTGACTGAAGTTTATGGCCCTAGGTATTGGTCGACCTCCCCGCAGCAGGACATCGTCGATGTTTAAAGGAGCAGTATGTAACTCTGACACCTAGTGTTTCAAACGGGTACTGCAGTCTAAATTCAAAACATTGGAGAGAGAGCGGTTGGTGCGTTTCACTTAACCTCTGAACTCAGATTTCTGAGCTGGTAATGACGTCACACCCGAGTTAACCGCGTTCCAGATGCTGCTGCATTGTTGTCATAGCAACCAGCACTTCAACATGTTTCCTTAATGATCAGATAGTAAGATACCTTTATCATCTCACTCTCTACACATCTCACTGATTGGACCTTTAAATAAAGACACATCACCGCCGGTCTATTTGGGGGCTGCAGGAAAAAACCAAACCTGAAAGATGTTTTGTGTTTTCAGATCTGCGGAAGTGTGAGGAGCGAGGAGAGCTGCTGCTGCCGGTTCTGTTCTGCCTGGTGGTCGTGCTGTCGGTGCTTTTATACTTTGCTGTTTCTTTAATGGACCCTGGCTTTGTCCTCACAGACGCTGCAAAGGTGAGACCAACTCGAGGTCTCCTTTGTCTCAAGTGCAGTTTAAATGTTTAATGCAAAGTATCTCTGAGGTTCCCTCTCTGTCCTTAAGTGTAGGTCAGGAGTGTGTGTGTGAGTGTGTGTAAGAGTGTGTGTAAGAGTGTGTAAGAGTGTGTGTGAGTGTGTGTAAGAGTGTGACCCTCAGTGTGTGTGTGAGTGTGTGTAAGAGTGTGTGTGTGAGTGTGTGTAAGAGTGTGTGTGTGAGTGTGTGTAAGAGCGTGTGTGTGAGTGTGTGTAAGAGTGTGTGTAAGAGTGTGACCCTCAGTGTGTGTAAGAGTGTGTGTAAGAGTGTGACCCTCAGTGTGTGTAAGAGTGTGTGTAAGAGTGTGACCCTCAGTGTGTGTAAGAGTGTGTGTAAGAGTGTGACCCTCAGTGTGTGTAAGAGTGTGTGTAAGAGTGTGTGTGTGTGTGTGTGTGTGTGTAAGAGTGTGTGTGTGAGTGTGTGTAAGAGTGTGTGTGAGTGTGTGTAAGAGTGTGTGTAAGAGTGTGTGTGAGTGTGTGTAAGAGTGTGACCCTCTGTGTGTGTAAGAGTGTGTGTAAGAGTGTGTGTAAGAGTGTGTGTGTGAGTGTGTGTAAGAGTGTGTGTGAGTGTGTGTGAGTGTGTGTAAGTGTGTGTAAGAGTGTGTGTGAGTGTGTGTGAGTGTGTGTAAGAGTGTGTGTAAGTGTGTGTAAGAGTGTGACCCTCAGTGTGTGTAAGAGTGTGTGTAAGAGTGTGACCCTCAGTGTGTGTGAGTGTGTGTAAGAGTGTGTGTAAGAGTGTGACCCTCAGTGTGTGTGAGTGTGTGTAAGAGTGTGTGTAAGAGTGTGACCCTCAGTGTGTGTAAGAGTGTGTGTAAGAGTGTGACCCTCAGTGTGTGTGAGTGTGTGTAAGAGTGTGACCCTCAGTGTGTGTAAGAGTGTGTGTAAGAGTGTGACCCTCAGTGTGTGTGTAAGAGTGTGTGTAAGAGTGTGACCCTCAGTGTGTGTAAGAGTGTGTGTGAGTGTGTGTAAGAGTGTGACCCTCAGTGTGTGTGAGTGTGTGTAAGAGTGTGTGTAAGAGTGTGACCCTCAGTGTGTGTAAGAGTGTGTGTAAGAGTGTGACCCTCAGTGTGTGTAAGAGTGTGTGTAAGAGTGTGACCCTCAGTGTGTGTAAGAGTGTGTGTAAGAGTGTGACCCTCAGTGTGTGTGAGTGTGTGTAAGAGTGTGACCCTCAGTGTGTGTGAGTGTGTGTAAGAGTGTGTGTAAGAGTGTGTGTAAGAGTGTGTGTGTGAGTGTGTGTAAGAGTGTGTGTAAGAGTGTGACCCTCAGTGTGTGTAAGAGTGTGTGTAAGAGTGTGTTTAAGAGTGTGACCCTCAGTGTGTGTGTAAGAGTGTGACCCTCAGTGTGTGTGAGTGTGTGTAAGAGTGTGTGTAAGAGTGTGACCCTCAGTGTGTAAGAGTGTGTGTAAGAGTGTGACCCTCAGTGTGTGTAAGAGTGTGTGTAAGAGTGTAACCCTCAGTGTGTGTAAGAGTGTGTGTAAGAGTGTGTGTAAGAGTGTGACCCTCAGTGTGTGTGAGTGTGTGTAAGAGTGTGTGTGAGTGTGTGTGTGAGTGTGTGTAAGAGTGTAACCCTCAGTGTGTGTAAGAGTGTGTGTAAGAGTGTGTGTAAGAGTGTGTGTGAGTGTGTGTGTGAGTGTGTGTAAGAGTGTGACCCTCAGTGTGTGTGAGTGTGTGTGTGAGTGTGTGTAAGAGTGTGACCCTCAGTGTGTGTGAGTGTGTGTAAGAGTGTGACCCTCAGTGTGTGTGAGTGTGTGTAAGAGTGTGACCCTCAGTGTGTGTAAGAGTGTGACCCTCAGTGTGTGTAAGAGTGTGACCCTCAGTGTGTGTAAGAGTGTGACCCTCAGTGTGTGTGTAAGAGTGTGTGTAAGAGTGTGACCCTCAGTGTGTGTAAGAGTGTGTGTGAGTGTGTGTAAGAGTGTGACCCTCAGTGTGTGTGAGTGTGTGTAAGAGTGTGTGTAAGAGTGTGACCCTCAGTGTGTGTAAGAGTGTGTGTAAGAGTGTGACCCTCAGTGTGTGTAAGAGTGTGTGTAAGAGTGTGACCCTCAGTGTGTGTGAGTGTGTGTAAGAGTGTGTGTAAGAGTGTGACCCTCAGTGTGTGTGAGTGTGTGTAAGAGTGTGACCCTCAGTGTGTGTGAGTGTGTGTAAGAGTGTGTGTAAGAGTGTGTGTAAGAGTGTGTGTGTGAGTGTGTGTAAGAGTGTGTGTAAGAGTGTGACCCTCAGTGTGTGTAAGAGTGTGTGTAAGAGTGTGACCCTCAGTGTGTGTAAGAGTGTGTGTAAGAGTGTGTGTAAGAGTGTGACCCTCAGTGTGTGTGTAAGAGTGTGACCCTCAGTGTGTGTGAGTGTGTGTAAGAGTGTGTGTAAGAGTGTGACCCTCAGTGTGTAAGAGTGTGTGTAAGAGTGTGACCCTCAGTGTGTGTAAGAGTGTGTGTAAGAGTGTAACCCTCAGTGTGTGTAAGAGTGTGTGTAAGAGTGTGTGTAAGAGTGTGACCCTCAGTGTGTGTGAGTGTGTGTAAGAGTGTGTGTGAGTGTGTGTGTGAGTGTGTGTAAGAGTGTAACCCTCAGTGTGTGTGAGTGTGTGTAAGAGTGTGTGTAAGAGTGTGTGTGAGTGTGTGTGTAAGAGTGTGACCCTCAGTGTGTGTGAGTGTGTGTGTGAGTGTGTGTAAGAGTGTGACCCTCAGTGTGTGTGAGTGTGTGTAAGAGTGTGACCCTCAGTGTGTGTGAGTGTGTGTAAGAGTGTGACCCTCAGTGTGTGTAAGAGTGTGACCCTCAGTGTGTGTGAGTGTGTGTAAGAGTGTGACCCTCAGTGTGTGTGAGTGTGTGTAAGAGTGTGACCCTCAGTGTGTGTAAGAGTGTGTGTAAGAGTGTGACCCTCAGTGTGTGTAAGAGTGTGTGTAAGAGTGTGACCCTCAGTGTGTGTGAGTGTGTGTAAGAGTGTGACCCTCAGTGTGTGTGTGAGTGTGTGTAAGAGTGTGTGTAAGAGTGTGACCCTCAGTGTGTGTTGTGCAGGGCGTTCAGGGCTCCAACGAGGAGATGGAGACGATGATTCCTCAGTCTGCGACCCCTCGGCTGCGGCGCTGTGGATACTGTCTGCTGCAGGTAACGTCCTGCTGCTGCGAGCTGCAAACTCATTCTCAACACGGGATCTGTCTGTGCACATTTTCTTCTTCTCTTCTTTACTTGATTTATTGGGAACACTCTGCAGTGAACTCTGAAAATATCAGAGCTATTTTAAATGTTTTGTTCCTTTAATCAACTTTTGGGTTTCAACAACTTTGGCTTTTTGTAGTTTGATGAAGAAGTGTTTAAAGGTGAAACTTTTCTCTCCTTTTCTTTTTCGAGCAGCAGCCAATGAGAGCCAAGCACTGCCAGACGTGTAAACGCTGCGTCCGGCGCTTCGACCACCACTGCCCGTGGATCGAGAACTGCGTGGGGGAGAGGAACCACCGCTGGTTCATCGTCTACCTGCTGGTGCAGCTGCTCGCTCTGCTGTGGGCTCTTCACATCGCTCTGTATGTCTGATAACACCACCCACTCCCACAACCCCCCCCCCCCCCCCCCCCCCCCCCCCCGTCTGTTACGTTACCATAAACGTCCTTATCTCGTCAAACACTTCCAGCTTTCTCAGTATGAGTCAGAGACTAGTGTGCACTTTGTTCTGCAGGTTATCTCTGCAACTTTGGGCTGAATTAGGACACTTGAGGGTTTTTGAGGATAGCAGTAAACAGATGGACTCAGCTTTGTTTGTTTTTGATAAACAGAAGCTTTAAAGTGTTGCTCAGAGTGTTAAAGTTCAGGTGACTCTCATCGATCAGTCCTGCAGGCTTTAAGTTAAAGTCCTTGAATGAATGTGAAGCAGGTAGACTATAGGTTGGGTTTTTCACCCCCAGCTCTTAGAGGGTCCGTATCATCATAAAACAAATACACTGTTTATGATAATAGACGAAGACAAATACACAATGACTCGATTGAACCGCTGACAGATTTTAAAAAACAAAAGACAATTTCTATGACGTTTTCAAAAACAAGAAAGAAAACACACGCTGCCGTTAAGTGTGAAAGCCCTACGTGTGTCACTCGTTTGCTCTGGTCTGAATCATGGACCAGGTTCACACAAGACATCAGAAGCAACATGAAAAGAAAGATTAACAGAGGACATTTAGAGGTTCTTAGTCTGCACGACTCTCTGCTGCAAGAAATCTGAAAATCTGATTATTTCAGACTTTCCCCCAATTTTTTTTTAAAAGTAAATTTATTAAAATAAGAGTTTACATAAAACAAGGCTTAAGTTACCTTTTGTTTGATGTTTAGCTCGACCAATGAGAAAGCTTGATTTTATTATTAATCAATATATTAGAATAAATACAAATAAAAACACTTTCTAACTTATAAATTCTACAAAATTGACTGGAATTTAATTATAATGTCAATGCATCAAATTTCAGCTCAGTTTAATCAGTACCACCTATAACCTGCAGGGGGCGGTACAACGTTTACCCTCAGCCTGCCAGGCATAATTCAGTGCAGAGAATAAACCTCAAAATAAAAGAATCTCAGCCAGGTGTGACGCTGATTTGGTCTCTTTCAGGTCTGGGATCTCATCCAGCGTGTCGTGGGAGCTGTGGTTCAGAGTGAACGGCTTCCTGCTGGCGGCGCTGGGCGTGGTCGGTGTTTTCTCCGTGGTGGTCGTGCTGCTGCTGGGCTGCCACCTCTACCTGGTCTCCGTCAACTGCACCACCTGGGAGTTCATGTCTCGACACCGGATCTCGTACCTGAAGAACTGCGGGGACGAGGAGAACCCGTTCGACCGAGGAGTCTTCTGCAACCTGTGGGATTTCTTCTGCATCTGCAGGACGGTGATGTGGGAGAAAATGTACCAAAGAAACACCTGGAATCCAGTCTGACCTCCAAACAGACCACAGCTCAACATCTGGACTCGAGTCAGACGATACACTCAGGGGACTCACCGGCGTCCTGCGAGGATATGATTTTTATTTCCCTTAGCAGTGAACTGTAGAACCATAAACACCGAGCATATCACTGAACACTGAAACACGACTGTTAAATAGATCTTTGTGGTATCTACTAGGGATGCATCCACGGTTCAATACGCGCTTGTGTTGTTTGCGGTTTTGCGCGCAACAAGCTGCCATGCGTTGTATTTATCTGAATTGTTTTTGTTTGTGTGTAAGCCTGTGAGTCCACACACTGGGATAAGGAAACCCCTCCCCTTCAGTTAATATTTAATAACTTTGCACTAAAGTTAGTGATAGCTGACAACACTGTCAGATTACTTAAACATGACGAGCTGTGAGGAGAGGCTGTAGTTTGAGGAAGCATTCAAATCTGCATTGTGGGGACGTTCGAGTATAAAGACGAGGAGAAAACAGTAGATGTAAAAAAAAAAAAAAAAACTTTTTGATAACATCGTTTTACACGTGTCTGGCCCCGTTTACAGCGACAGACTACAGCAGACTGTGACGTTAGCAGACTGTGACGTTAGCAGACTGTGACGTTAGCAGACTGTGACGTTAGCAGGCTGTAACGTTAGCAGACTGTGACGTTAGCAGACTGTGACGTTAGCAGACTGTGACATTAGCAGACTAACATTAGCAGACTGTGACGTTAGCAGGCTGTAACATTAGCAGACTGTAACATTAGCAGACTGTAACGTTAGCAGGCTGTAACGTTAGCAGACTGTAACATTAGTAGACTGTAACATTAGCAGGCTGTAACGTTAGCAGACTGTAACATTAGTAGACTGTAACATTAGCAGGCTGTAACGTTAGCAGACTGTAACATTAGCAGACTGTAACGTTAGCAGGCTGTAATGTTAGCAGACTGTAACATTAGTAGACTGTAACGTTAGCAGGCTGTAACGTTAGCAGACTGTAACATTAGCAGACTGTAACGTTAGCAGGTTGTAACGTTAGCAGGCTGTAACGTTAGCAGCCATCAGCTGATCCATGCAGACTGGGTGAGAGTGAACGGTGAAGCAGCTCTTAAAACAAAGTGGCGACACAAAATGAAATATCAACGCTAGTCTACTAAAAAGATCTGAACTGAATCAACTAAAAACCACGATCAGAAAAAAAGGAGGTACGTATTGAACCGTGGGCTGACTGTATTGTTGCATCTCTAGTATCCACAACTTAAACCAACTTTATCTTTCAGGTCTTTTTATCAAAAGAAAGTAAAGGTCTCCATGTTCTCAGGTCTGGTCACCACGTGTTGCCGGGTGAAAGTGGTGACCCTTAACGTGAACACTAACTGCCTCTCTGTCTCTTCTAATGAACGTGCCTTTGCTGTAGTGTGAGTGTTTGTGTGTAATTGTTTAATTTAATTTAATGTGAGATGATCGTCACACCAGGAAATGTTGTTTTTTTACTGTTTGTATTTATTGACAACGAGAGAAGATTAAAACACTGATGATATGCATGTTGTTAGAGAGTACATCTGTACACCTAGTCAGGATGCTTCACATACATAAATACAGTTCTGACACATAAATAACATGTTATATTCAGCAGCATTAACTTAAAGTGCTACAGTCGCTAAATCAACGCCTCCTCCTACGTTTATTCCTAATGTAGTGAACGGCGCTCTGATGACGGTAAACGTTTCAGAGACACTTCAGCAGGACGTGAGGTGTTGAACTCTCAGGATTCATGACCCGTTTAAAGAACAACTTAACACACCACCTTTAACTCCAACAGGTAAATATTCTCTCCACGTATGGAGGTAAATAAGTGACCAAATTACCTGATGGGATACGGAGCACCTAAAGCAGGGGGAGGGGCAACTCTTAAACGCACAGTACATAAATACCACCACCAGGGGGCTCTCAATTAAAACAATAACAAAAGACGGTGTCAAGGCCGGCAGGGAATCATGGGAGTGGTTCTCTGCTGCTCCCCTACCCCCCCCCCATGAAAATGAACTCTTGCGTTGTGTTTTCCACATACTCCGTGCACGCCGTGGTCTGTCAGCGCCGAGCACTACGCCGCCGTTCACTGCAACTCTTCTCAGGGATTGTGTTTTCAAAGCGAGCGCCACGGTCCGCCACTAAATTCTGCTCCGTTACAAATACACTGAGAGTCTATTTTCACGCATCAAGCTGGACAGAATACATCGACCCGTACAGGAAGTTAAACAAGGAAACGAAAGAGCCTCTGGTCAATTTCAATATAAAGCTGTCTTTTATTCCCGCGTCATCTTGTAGTTCTATTTTGATCTTGTAGTTCTATGTTGATCTTGTAGTTCTATTTTTTTCTTGTAGTTCATGGCTGCGCTAAATTTCCGACGGAGAACACCATGGCGCTGACGGACTGCGGCGCACATGGAGTATGTGGAATTTTGGTTGAATCTCTTCAGGAAGACGATGTGCAGATGACCGCCTGATGAATATAAACCCATACAAACATTTAATTTACTCGCTCTTAAAAGTGAAAGTGGTGTTAAATTACTCTTTAAACGTTCTTTAACGGAGTGAGTAAATTAGGATTTTTAGTTCAGTTTCCACGGAGCGGTCCGGTCTGGTTCAGTACGGTTTGGTACGGTAAACCCTGATCCTGCTTACCCTTACTTGGTAAGCGGGGTGATTGTGTGGATGGCGATAGCCGCGTCAGGTAAGTAATAGCGTGACATCATAGCAGCGTGACACAGTAAACCCTGGCAAAATAATGAACAGAGAAGAAGAACGCAACAAAAAAAAAAGGCCAACAATGGAGGACGTCCAGAAGAGGTCAGCACCTCCGAGGTCATCCATGGGGCGGAGCTACACGCTGACATCAGTCACAAAACAAAAACATCCTTTAAACTACTCTTTTGTGAGCCATGGGATTTTTAAACATGGTGTGTTTTGTGTTTGTCTTTTAATGCCGCTGAAGTGAAGAATCTTTCGACCAATCAACGCACTGCAGTGTGTCAAGCTCCGCCCTTCAGGGTCTGATGGTACGCTTGGCACCCCATCAACAAAGTAGGACGGTATGGATCAGTTATTTTCTCAACTTTTGACAGTAGAAACGCCAATAAATGCGTGACCTACCGAACCAAACTGAACCGCGCCGCTTCAACAGAATCAGTAAAAATCAAGTAAAAGCTTCGTCCCTGCCGCTCCTCTTCTTCCTCGTCTTTTATTGCACTGACATCATAATAGCTCAGTATCGCAGAATATGATTTGCTAAATAGAAAATACAGATATGTTCCTCTATACTATGGCTATGTTAGATTCTCTATGGCTTCTTTAATAACGCTAGCTATTACAGGATATCTAGTGCACAAGTTCACCACGGTGCCATGCACTACTACCTCTGTAACGGAAAACAGCTGGTATGTGAACGTGTGTGTTTTCTCAAGCGATGAGGGAATGATTGGACTTGTTTTTTAAAGGCTTGTAACCAGAAACTGTGTCAGCTTTGATTCTTTTGTTTTGGTGTAGGCAGTGAGCGAAGTCTGTCACAGTGATGCATAGAAACGGCAGCACATACTGAACCTCAGAGGGATAAATAGTGAAAGATTATTATTAATAAGCAAAGGCCACGAAGCAAGCTGCATCTGTCTCCAACACACAGGATGCCTGAAGAGGTTACAAGAGGCACCTCGCCAGTAAAAAGTTAATTTGTAAGACAAATAATGACTGGGTTAGATTTAACCTGGAGCTAACAAACTGATTAGCTTCATAACAGAATGATTATTTCGTGCTTTACGTGATGTTTAAAGTTGGAATTTTTAACTTGAATAGTAGGCAATTTTTCTACTGAATCATATTTTATTGTTGATGTACTTTCATCAACATTCATTTAATGTTTCTTTCCCCATATCCACACATGCACTCTTTATAAAAGTTTCTTTATATTCAGTGTTAGCTGGTGCATTATTCTCCATAATGTCCCACAGGTAGAAAGGAGTAGGTACTTCATAGTGTGTTAGTTTGATGCTAACACATAATGGTAATTGCCATTAACCAGCTAACATAAATAGCATCACAATAATTAATGATGTTAGTAAAATAGAACATTTCTAGCATCTCTACAGTCTGTAGCTTAACGTTACAGCTGTGTAACTGGTCTGAAGTCAGTGACCTGATTAATTTAGACCAAAAAAACTAAAAGTTGTTAATTTTAGCATATAGGCTAACGTTATAGCGGGTCAGTTTGTTACTAAGCTAATTTGGGGTTAGGGTCTTATGAGTTTGCTAACTACACTTAAATGTTATACGTTTTCAAGTTGTTCAAATTAAAGTCCAGAAACTGTTGTTAATTATTGAGTTAATTTTGTTTACTTTCAGTTAGTGATTAAGAAAACTAGTAGCTAGCATTAGCATATTGACATCTGAAGTTTATAGGCTTAGCTGGGCGGCTAACTAGCTGGTTTAGCTAGCACTAACAGGTGGCTAACTAAACTGAATCCTGGATTTTTAGGCCGACATAAATGCTGGATGATTCTAACATGTGTTTGGTAAACAGCTGGGACCAATAGGTCTATATTTAGTCTGTAATTAAACCCATCGGCTCCAAATGTTTGGATAAAGATGGTCGTGATCTGAGTGTTGTAAGAAAGCAGTAGGAAGAGCTGATAATGCAATAAACTCTTCAAGCATCCCGTTTCACAGTAGTTACATTTGTCTGTATAAATATTTCATCTGACCAAAGCTTGTCATAGAACTCTGAACTGCAGGACTGGTTTCTGGGACGGTCAGACACCGGGTATATAAAGGGCTACAATCACTTTCGTTGCTTTGTTAAAAAAGGAAAAGAAGATGCTGCCGTATTATCGGATCAATAATTGATTGCTCATTAGATAATTGGTTAAAACAGTCAGCAAAAATCAGCCATGGGATCTGATGAAGTCTTCTGTTATCCAGATTGATCACTGACTCATGAAGACCATGGTGGGAAACTCTGGGCTGCACGGTGGTGCAGTGGTTAACGCTGTCCCCTCACAGCGAGGAGGTTCCTGGTTTGAATCCCCGTCTGACGGGAGTCTCTCTGTGAGGAGGTTCCTGGTTTGAATCCCCGTCTGACGGGAGTCTCTCTGTGAGGAGGTTCCTGGTCTGAATCCCCGTCTGACGGGAGTCTCTCTGTGAGGAGGTTCCTGGTCTGAATCCCCGTCTGACGGGAGTCTCTCTGTGTGGAGGTTCCTGGTTTGAATCCCCGTCTGACGGGAGTCTCTCTGTGAGGAGGTTCCTGGTTTGAATCCCCGTCTGACGGGAGTCTCTCTGTGAGGAGGTTCATGGTTTGAATCCCCGTCTGACGGGAGTCTCTCTGTGTGGAGGTTCCTGGTTTGAATCCCCGTCTGACGGGAGTCTCTCTGTGAGGAGGTTTATGGTTTGAATCCCCGTCCTTCAGGAGTCTCTCTGTGTGGAGTCTGCATGTTCTCCTCGTTCATGTGTGGGTTCTCTCCTGGTACCCCATCTTCCTCCCACAGTCCAAAGACATGCTCGTTAGGTTAACTGCTGACTCTAAATTGTCTGTAGGTGTGAATGTGAGTGTGTCTGGTTGTCTGTCTCTATTTGTCAGCCCTGTGATTGACAGGCCACCAGTCCAGGGTGTAACCCCGCCTCTCGCCCAATGACAGCTGGGATTGTCTCCAGCCCCCCGGTGACTCCAAACAGGATAAAGCGGTATAGATGATGGATGGTTGAAAACTTGAATTTAATTTTTGTAAATTAATTTGGATTCTTCCTGCAGCATCAAAACTCCTGTGAATGAGTGGTGGTTGATTACATGTAAATAATGACGGATGTTTACCTCTGACGCTGTCAAACGTCCCAGATACAAAACAAAAGTATGTTTATGCCTGTTTTGTTTCCCACCCTGGTCTTTCCTGCTCGTCGTTCACCCGTGCAGGGCGCAGAAGTCGAAGTCTGCGAAGGCTTCCTGCTGCTCTGCAGAGAGGATGAACGGTTTGGACGGCGGCGACAGGATCGGCTGCAGTCGGGTGAAGTCGCTGTCAAAGTTACTGACGTCCATCGACTCTTTGATCGCCGGCAGGAACGGAGGTTTTAGTGTCTTGGCCAGGAGAGCTTCCCAGTCGATGGTCTGAGAGAGAAAAATGGAGAACATGAAAGGGAGGACAGGGTTGGAAATCAGAGAGTTACTCATGGAGGGCGGGGGGTCAACAGGTCAGAACTGAACCCGTTTATCAACATAAATCTCTCTCTTGCTCTGGTAAAAAAAACATAGGCCCACCCAGGTGCATGCTGGTCCTCTACCTGCCTCTGGTGCCCACAGTGTTACCCAAACACCTAACAAAAATACTAATACAAAACTAAATTTGTTTGTGTGACAATAGACCACAAGCTCTGCTGGAAACCTCACATAAAACATGTTAAATCTAAACTGTCATGTAGCATCTCAGTCCTATGTAAAGCAAAGCATATGTTGGATCACAAATCATTGCATATTCTCTACTGTTCAATGATCTTACCTTATTTAAATTACTGTGTGGAGGTCTGGGGGACCACTTACAAAAGCTCACTGCTACCACTAGTCACACTTCAAAAAGGAGCCATAAGAACAATCAATAAAGCAGGATATTATGATCACACCAACCTCCTGTTTTTACATTCCCGTACTATAAAGTTCATTGACCTGGTTGACTATCAAGTGGCACAAATCATGTTCAAAGCAAGAAACAAACTGCTACCAGGTAATATTCAAAAACTTTTTTTTGACAGAGAGGGGGGTTATAATTTGAGGGAAAAGTTAAATTTTAAGATGCTAGCTGTTCGAACGACTTTAAAAAGTCAATGCATTTCAATTGGTGGTGTGAAACTGTGGAATGGTATGAGCACGGAGCTAAAGCATTGTCCAAACATGATCCAGTTTAAAAACATGTACAAAGCAATGATTTTCAAAAAGTACAGGGATGAGGGAGAGCTTTAAGAAGGAAAAAAATATATATAAATAATAATAGTATAGCAAATTGTATATAGATAGATTGTATATATAGCGCTTATAAGGAACACAGGAATTTAATTTAATAAATATTAATTATTGAGCTGTGGAAAAGGGGTAGGATTAAATAAGTTTTATACTTCTTCCTACTCCTTTTCAGGCATATCAATTGAATATATGTAATTTTCTTTTTCTCTTTCTTTTTTTTTTTTTTTGAAATTATTTGAACATTGTTTTTTGTTTATTGTATTTTCGTGCTTTTCATTTTGTTTTGTATTTTTGATATGTTTGATTTTATTTGATATGTCTGAAATAAATTTAATCAATCAATCAATTTACTAAACAAATAACTAGCAAAAGAAAATATTACCCAAAATCTATTCTAAATAAAGAAAACATGTAGAATAATTAAATAAACAACACCAACCCAAATATCAGTAAACTAAATACCAAAACTAATTCTAACAACAAGTAAATATCTCCAACAGACTGTAACAGTAGTCCTGGATGGTTTTCAAAATGTAAAAAATCTTTTTACCTCAAAGTATTCGTCTCCTTTGACTTCGTTTGCGTCCCTCTCTCCAGCTCCGAGTCTTTTCAGAGGATTCTTCTTCAGGAGCTGTAGCAATCGATCAATCAGTCAGTCAATCAATAAACATTTAGAATTTTTGTTATCAGAATCAGAATCAGAATCAGAATCGGGGTACATTTACACATACAAGGAATTTGACTTGGTGTATTGGTGCTGAATAATTAACATGGAAATAAAGCAGAACTAGAAACAACTTAAATAATACAGAATAAGAAGATATTACAATATATAAAATATAATTTAAAAATGTTAATTATAAAATATAAAAAAACAAAAGGTACAAATGGTGAAATGTAGGAGCTTTGCAGTGGACATGAGAAAAAAAAATCATATGTCATGTAAAACACATCCCGGGTTCTCCCAGTCTGAGTGAAATATTCAGCTGTTTGTGTTCACACATGCACCTCACCCTGAACACTTCAGGAGTTTCTCAGGAGTTTTGTGTTAGTGTGAAAGCATTAACAACATAATTTATAAAAAATAAGTTCAACTCATTGTGAAGAAAAGAAGGCCAGTGAGTAATGGAGACCAGGTGAAGAGGGGGTTTTACCTTCTGGACGATGCAGACGACATCAGGAGGAAGAGACGCTGGATACTGAACGTCATCATTGACGATGCTGTCGAACACCTCCTCCTCGTCCTCGCCGGGGAACGGAGACTATAGGAGGTCAAAAGAGAGACGAGGAGGTCAAAAGAGAGACAAGGAGAGACGAGGAGGTCAAAAGAGAGACAAGGAGAGACGAGGAGGTCAAAGAGAGACGAGGAGGTCAGAGAGACGAGGAGGTCAAAGAGAGACGAGGAGGTCAGAGAGACGAGGAGGTCAAAGAGAGACGAGGAGGTCAGAGAGACGAGGAGGTCAAAGAGAGACGAGGAGGTCAGAGAGACGAGGAGGTCAAAGAGAGACGAGGAGGTCAAAGAGAGACGAGGAGGTCAAAGAGAGACGAGGAGGTCAAAGAGAGACGAGGAGGTCAGAGAGACGAGGAGGTCAAAGAGAGACGAGGAGGTCAAAGAGACGAGGAGGTCAAAGAGAGACGAGGAGGTCAAAGAGAGACGAGGAGGTCAAAGAGAGACGAGGAGGTCAAAGAGACGAGGAGGTCAAAGAGAGACGAGGAGGTCAAAGAGAGACGAGGAGGTCAGAGAGACGAGGAGGTCAAAAGAGAGACGAGGAGGTCAGAGAGACGAGGAGGTCAAAGAGAGACGAGGAGGTCAAAGAGAGACGAGGAGGTCAAAGAGACGAGGAGGTCAAAGAGAGACGAGGAGGTCAGAGAGACGAGGAGGTCAAAGAGAGACGAGGAGGTCAGAGAGACGAGGAGGTCAAAGAGAGACGAGGAGGTCAAAGAGAGACGAGGAGGTCAGAGAGACGAGGAGGTCAAAGAGAGACGAGGAGGTCAGAGAGACGAGGAGGTCAAAGAGAGACGAGGAGGTCAAAGAGAGACGAGGAGGTCAAAGAGAGACGAGGAGGTCAGAGAGACGAGGAGGTCAGAGAGACGAGGAGGTCAAAGAGAGACGAGGAGGTCAGAGAGACGAGGAGGTCAAAGAGAGACGAGGAGGTCAAAGAGAGACGAGGAGGTCAGAGAGACGAGGAGGTCAAAGAGAGACGAGGAGGTCAAAGAGAGACGAGGAGGTCAGAGAGACGAGGAGGTCAAAGAGAGACGAGGAGGTCAGAGAGACGAGGAGGTCAGAGAGAGACGAGGAGGTCAAAGAGAGACGAGGAGGTCAGAGAGACGAGGAGGTCAAAGAGAGACGAGGAGGTCAAAGAGACGAGGAGGTCAAAGAGAGACGAGGAGGTCAAAGAGAGACGAGGAGGTCAGAGAGACGAGGAGGTCAAAAGAGAGACGAGGAGGTCAGAGAGACGAGGAGGTCAAAGAGAGACGAGGAGGTCAGAGAGACGAGGAGGTCAAAGAGAGACGAGGAGGTCAGAGAGACGAGGAGGTCAGAGAGACGAGGAGGTCAGAGAGACGAGGAGGTCAGAGAGACGAGGAGGTCAAAGAGAGACGAGGAGGTCAGAGAGACGAGGAGGTCAGAGAGACGAGGAGGTCAGAGAGACGAGGAGGTCAGAGAGACGAGGAGGTCAGAGAGACGAGGAGGTCAAAGAGAGACGAGGAGGTCAGAGAGACGAGGAGGTCAAAGAGAGACGAGGAGGTCAGAGAGACGAGGAGGTCAGAGAGACGAGGAGGTCAGAGAGACGAGGATGAATTATTTCATGAAGAAGCTTCAGACAGAAAGAAAGTCAGAAGAGAATTAAAGTGCAACCTCTCCCACGAGCATCTCGAAGATGAGGACGCCCATCCCCCACCAATCCACCGCTCGCGTGTAGTTGTCGTCCGTCAGAACCTCCGGAGCCAAAAACTCAGGAGTCCCACAGAAGGTGGAGGTCCGGTCCCCGTGACCCATCCCTGACAAAAAGCATCAGCCGACATCTAGTTAAGAAAAGTTCTGAATAAATTAAGATACAAAATGTGAGAAATTAAAGCCTCAGTGTGTCGGATTTTATAACCACAGAAAAGTGTTTCCAGACCGAACAAGAAGAGGAACTATCCACATAGGGAGACCCCCCCCCTCCCCCCCCCCCCCCCCCCCCCCCCAGTCTACCTGTGTATGTTATGACATCATGGCTAATGACCAAATCATTATTATGAATGTTTCATTTCAGTCACTACATATCTTACACATTGCTCCTTTAAATCCTCTTTTGTAAAATGAAAATAAAACCTGACTTCTTCAGTGCGGTGGAAAGAAGAGGAGTCGTCAAAGTCGTAACCTTTGTGTTAAATAAATTCACCTTCTTTACAAAGTCCGAAGTCGGTGATTTTAACGAATCCGTCCGCGTCCATCAGCAGGTTGTCTAGCTTCAGATCTCTGCGTACAAACACACACAACACGTCGTTACTCCCTGGAGTCTCCCGCGCGGTGACATCACTGCGAGGGAGAGAAACACTCACCTGTAGATGATTTTATTCAGGTGCAGGAACTCCAAACCAAGAACGACACACGCTGAATAAAACCTGCACATGACGACAGCGTAGAGGATTCATTTTAACATTCAACATGAAAGGGTTTTCAGTAATAAAGACCAGGATGAGATATATTTATTATATATTTATTTATATTTAAAAGTTAAAAAAAACACAGAAGAAGACAACAGTCCTGTAAAGGGGAGGAGTCTGTAAGGATCGGGGGGACTTGTGTTACCTGGTCTGGGCCTCGGAGAAGACGTCGTTGTGGATGTGGATCATGAGGTCCCCGCCCGGTAAGTACTCCATGACGAAGCAGACGTGGTCGCTGGTCTGAAAGCAGCCGTGGAGGTTCACCAGGAACGGATGTCTGGACGCGTTGATCATCTCAAAAATCCTCTTCTCACTCATGAGGCTGCAGAACGACACCTCAGGTTAACACTTAGAATGACCCTGAATGTATCACTAACACGCCCGCCGACAGGGGGGGGGGGGGTCAACCGGGTCAGGTCCCGGTCCCGGCAGAAACACCAACAGGCCTCTTTACTCCCATTAAAACAAAAACACCATCTTCAGACCTCAATGGAACTTTAGAGCTAAAAAAAGAGTATCTGTATGATTTAAAGATCTCAACCTGCTCCTGATTGGTCAGCCCTGATTTCTAACTCATAAGGAACACCTGTGTCATTCTGCTGCAGCTCACTCGGATAAACACACCTGTCCACTTCATCCCGAGTCACGATGTCTTTTTTCTTCAAGGCTTTGATGGCGTACAGTTTCCCCGTCTTCTTGAACTCGGCCAGCAGAACCTACACGGACAGATTCACAAAAAAACACCAGCTGAGGAAAAAACATGAGAGGTCGACGACGCTGCTGATCGAGTGTGATGGAGACGTTTTTTTAAGAGTTACCTTCCCAAAGTGTCCTCGACCCAGGACGGAGATGTATCGGTAATCTTCCATCTGCATCCTAGAGAAAAGATAAATGTAGAAACATCACCACCAGGTTTAAGTCTTTAAATGTTAAAAGATAAATGTAGAAACATCACCACCAGGTTTAAGTCTTTAAATGTTAAAAGATAAATGTAGAAACATCACCACCAGGTTTAAGTCTTTAAATGTTAAAAGATAAATGTAGAAACATCACCACCAGGTTTAAGTCTTTAAATGTTAAAAGATAAGGAGTGAGTGTGTGTTTACTTTAGAGCAGAAACAGGCTGATCCTCACTTTCTTCTGTACCGTTCATGGACGACTGCAAACAAACAGAGACATCTTTTCAGATAATGAATCATGTCTGCCCTCTGGTGGAGGAAAGAGGGCTCTGCATTGAACTTCTCAGCATTGATTAAATACGTCAGTGAAAGAGGAATAATTGAATTTAATTCAATTCAACCTTTATTTATAAAAGAAAAAATCAAAAAGAAAAACAAGAGACAGATAAATACAAGACTTCTAAAATCAGTCTACACAAGTCTAAAATATTCTACTTATGTAAAACAGTTACAAACAGAGGGTTGGGAGGCTTAAAATCAGGTTTCTAAAATGCCCAAAATGTAAAAGTTCATTTCCCTCAAGAAGATGCTGTATGTTGTTCCAAGAGTCCGGTGCAGAATAATAATCAGATTTTCTGATCTGACTCGAGGAACATTCAACAGTAAACATCTTGAGGAACGTGTTAACGCCCAGTCGAGAGATGGATGAGTTCTGTCAGGTATGAGGGTCATGTTTCTGTGAGAGCTTTATAAATAAAAAGAAACTGCACAAACTGGAAACCTTTCAGGAGACAACAACATGTTAGTTGTTTCTCTCGACCTTCAGAGAAAGGAAGGAATATAAAAGATCACCATGAGGTATCACAGCAGAGCTCTGCATGGTGGATAAGACTCTTCATCTTCTTGTTTAATCGTTTATAACGTTGGAAACCAAATCACTCAGGTGTTTGCTTTTCTTTCACTCCTTCACTTTTGGTTAAAGGACTGAAACTAAAGATTACCTGTTTCCCTTGTGAGGCAGGCACAGGTGAGGGTTTGTGTTCGGCGGTGGTGATGATGGTGGAGGCGTCGAGGCCGGAGGGAGACGTCTGATCTTCATCGAGGCTGATTCTGATCACTGGAGCTTCACTGCACATGTCCAAACACAGAGTCAAACAAAAAGCTAAACAGATATATGGATAATTCATGTTTCATCATCTCTGACCTTGGCAGTGCGGTCGTGGTGTGAGGCTCCTTCTCAGGGGGGCGTGAGGCGTTGTTGGTCATGGCGTCGGGGGTCGGAGAGAGAGACGAGCTGAACGTGGTGAAGGAGCTGTATCGAGGCAGGATGTTCATCATCAGGTGACCCCACGTGGCCAAGTTCATGTTCATCTGAGCCGCTCTGAGGAAGTTTTTCCCTGAAGAGGAAAACGAACCGACAACGAGTGAAACAACAGAAAACATGAACACAAACCACCTCTGTTCCTCCCCGTCGATCGCCCGTACCTCTCTCTTTAGTGAAGATGCATCGCTGACGTCTCAGTTTCGGCTGCCGCTCCACAACCGTGTCGATGAATCGTAGCTGGAGATTACAGAACAGCTGATTTAAACTTTTAAAAAATACGTTTGTCCATCACCTGAGGACTGGACACCATGTTTAAAAAATATCAAAACAATAAAGACGTTGGCAATAAATTCATCCAATAGAAACAGAAGGAGACAGAACATCGCTGATGAAATCATCTCCAGCAGACATTTTTAAGGACAAGCCGGCAGCTCGTTGTTCTTACCTCAGCATGAAGGACGCCCTGCGGCTCCAGTCTGAACTTGTGGTTCGGGTTTTGGTTCTCCATCAGCTCCTCCAGGCGCAGGAACTTGACGCCGCATATCGTCCTCCGATCGCCCCAGAAGACTCCGACCTCCAGCTCTCGAGACTGTCAGCAGAGAGAATACTTCTCTGATATCTGAGCTGCTAACAGACTGAGCACCAAGTTTTCCTGAAGGTTTTTATACACAAGGAGTTTATACTAAACACAGCAAGAGGACAGGACAGCAAAAGTCAAAACAAAAACATGAAAGTGACAAATAAGTTATGACGGAAAAGAACTGCACATGGTCTGAAAGGAATAAGGTGTGAGGATGTAAAGAAAAGTGTAAAAAGTTCACAATATAAGCTGTTAGGTTAAGAGTGGTGTGCAGAGTAATGAAAGTCTGCCACTGATGTGATCATTTGCAGGTGTAAGGGAGACACCTGGTGGTCACAGGCAGAACTACAACAACAGCAACATCACAGTAAGTACATCTCCTCACTTGCTTCTTAGCCCCTCCCTTCAGAGATGGAGAGACAAATCAGAGGAGAGAGAGAGACGCCCTTTCCTCCTTGGCGTCAGTCACATAGCAGACATCCGTTCTCTCAGACTTTGATTCTCTTCACAATTTAATTAAAAAGAGCAAATCACAGACCATGAAAAGGTCGCCGGATCTCAAACCAAACCCGGGCTCCCGGTTAGCTCAAATAAGCAAACAAGCTGGTGTCTTCTCTGTGTTTCATCGATGCTCACTTTGGTCAAAGGCGGGACAATATTCAAAGAGTTATTCTCAGTGTCTGGACTCACCCGCTCCAGCTGGATGCAGAACGACTGATCCCAGCTCAGCCTGCCGGCGGTGGCCCAGCGTGACCGACCGACCACCCTGGAGTCGAGTCTGAGCACCGCGCTGATCTCGGCTGCTGAGGGTCAGGAGGAGACACATCAGTTTTAAAATATGTCTGAAAAGTGAGGCAGATGATGTGAAACATGTTTTTAAACCTGCATTCTTTCTAACGGCCAGCAGGGGGCGACTACACTGCTCTCCTGTCAGTAGATGTCAGATTTATTCCCTCAGTAAACATTTTCCTGATGAGTTTATGGTCTCAATCTTTAGTTTCACATGAAACAACAACCGCTGTCCCCCCTCCCATATTTATATATGAACCCAGAAGAAGATTGAAAGAACCCCCTACAGAGATCAAAACATGTTATCAAAACCTGTGCAGGAATAAAAATAGATACCAATGTGCAATTTATCAAAAACCTACAACTGCAGGATTTTGCTCTTCAGCATCGGCTTCATTTCCACCTGAAGTCGTTTACAGTCGGGTGAAAACAGTCAAATAAAAGAGCTGCGTGTCCACTCACCTGATTCTGCGTCTGTCGTCTGAGCGGCCGGTGAAACGTCCTCGTCTGGACTCGGGTGGTTTTCCTTCTCAGAGACTGTCGGAGGTTTTAGTAAATCCTCACATCCGATGAGCCGGACTTCAAGTTTACCTAAAAAAACAAAACAACAACAGTAATGAATATTGTAATTTATTTTTATTTTTCTGAGAGTCCTGATTTTATTACCTGGAGAACTCTGATAGAACACGGGATACTGTGGCATGTAGACGCCTTACCACCGGTTTCAGACGCCGCCTCAGCCAGGTGACGTAACAGCGACGGCAACGAGAGAGTCTTACTCGATGACGTGATCTAAAAGTGCTAAACCCACAATAATCCACAGGGGTCTCATTGTTCTCCCATTTCTTAATTGACAAGGTTTGTGTTGTGAATAATAAACATCACAGGCGCCTGCACAAATATAAAGCAGGATATGAGTATTTATCATGTCAACAGGCTCTCTGTCACCTCCTCATGAGAGGACTCTGATTCTGCACAGGACACTCCTCTGGGGTTAACTTTGATTTTGAATCCTGATAAAAGTAAACTCAGGATGTTTTCAAACTCAAAGAAAGTTTGTGCAGCACTCAGCAACAAAAAGAAGTTAAAGAAGCTTTTTTGTTTTTTTCAGAGATAAGTCTGGATTTCCTTTGATGCACACTCCTGATTTATTACGGTGATGTTTTATATATTCATGCATCTTCTAAGTGCCTTAAATCTTTGGATACTGTTTATCATGGTGCGTTGAGATTCACAAATCTCAGCGCCCTGACTCATCATTGTACTCTACATAATCGAGTCAGCCGGCCTGCTTTGTCTACGCCAAGACAGAATCATCGGCATAACCTTATTTAAAAAGCTTTACCCAATCTGCTTCCCTCATCATGTGTAATTGTTTTTATAAGTCCAACTCTTATTTTTGTTTCCTGTCTTAAAACGGGGATTCAGTTTCTCTGCTCCTGCAGTCCAGAATCTCCTGCAGGACGTTTTGTGTCTGGGGGAGCTGGTATGAGGATCTGATAACCCGGATACTCAGGTCTGACAAAACACTTCTAATCTTCAGTGTGTGTTTCTATTCCTGGTGGTGAATCTCAGAGATGACAGTTGACCAGAATGAGGGCAGCGTTTAAAAATAAAACCTTTCATGTTTCAGTGATAATAAATCTTTCAGACAGAAGCCTTTAATCAGAGCCGTCTGCAGCGGCTCACGAGCTCTCTCTCTCTTCCTCTTTGTCTTTATTTCACAGCCGCCGCGCTCAGAGCTGAGGGGCAGAAAATCACCTCCAGTGTCCCCGCGCTCGGAGACTCGCTCTCATTATTCGCTGCCAGCAGAGCGACTCCAGGATTTGTCTCCGCATTACATCATCAGAAGGATTTTTTTTTTTAAATGTGGCCTTTTCTTGGCCTCGTGCAGAAAGAGACTGGCTTACCACTGAACTGTCCAAAACCAACAGATTACATGTTCTGATTATTCACGGCCAGAGGTCGGGCATGCTGTGAACCGGGTTCAAACTCTGGGCACACACCAGGCTGCCCAGAACGGCTGCATGTTTCCTTAATACCTAGTGTCTGAGGTATTCAAGTGGTATCGTGCAGAATCCACAAAACCGAGCTGAATATGACGACAAATTCAACCATGAAAGCTTGATGCATTAGTGTGGCCCACTTTCTCATAAGGACACTCTTTCCCTCTGCTGTTACCGCATGTGGGAGGAGCATATTTCTCTGTGAGATTGACAGGCGGATTGGTGCAGTGTCAGCAGTAATGAGGGCATTGTACTGGACCGTCATGGTGGAGACCGGGCCGAGCCTGAAGGCAAAGCCCGCGTCGTTTCAACCCTCACCTGTGGTCATGAGCTCTGGGAAGCGACTGAAAACAGCTCTCTACCATGTTTAGAATTTAGACTGCAGTATCCATTTTAACCACTAGGTGTCACAGTTACATACTGCTCCTTTAAATTTGTGCTCTTCAAAGTTCAGACTCCTAAAATGAAAACCATAAATGAAACAGACCTGTTAGGGAGGCGGGTCTGATGGAGAAGATCGACGGAGAGGGGGACAGGGGACACACAGGTCTGGAGTTCTGGGGAGACGGAGGAGTGTTTGAAGGGTCGGCGCCCCCTGTAGGCGGCTGTAGAGACTCCTGGCTCTTTTCTTTCAGGCATTTCTCCAGAGAGAGCCGCAGAAGATCCAGCTTCTGGGACGACTCCTGCACCCGGGACTGAGCCTGACGGAGAGAAAAACAATTACAGATTACAGACTGTGAAGCCCCTCACACAGGCACCTCACATCGGGAGACTATCCCTGTCAGACGGGAGGGGAGGGGCGGGGACACATCAGAGGACTCATGAAACCTGTATGGAAGCATGGAGGACACTTTTTAAATTGAACTTACAAATTGAAATACAATCTTTGCTTACATTTTTAATTTAACTTTATTCATTCCACAAGAAAGTTTACTGGTAGAAAATAAGTGTACAGTTGCATGAAACCTGCTGTAATTAATCATATCTTCACCTTTCTGTCAGCCAGGGGCGTGTCCAGACTATCTGGACTGGGGGGGCCCAGCTGGGGCCCCGACTTGTGCAGGGGTGGCCTGAAGTTTGTGTGCACAAGTATTTTATCAAACATCTGCACACTGAAAACTACGAGCTGCCTGCTGCAACAAAACCTGAATAGATTTCAACATAAGTCCCTCCTCTGACAGGGCAAATAGCCAATCATAGATGAGGATTTGGGGTTGGCACCTGGGGTGGCCAATAAGATTTCAAAGAGGGCTCATTCCACCCCCTCTGGACCCGCCCCTGCTGTCAGCCTGTATCTTTAATTAATCATATTTTCACTGCGTCCAGCTGTTATCTGTTTGTTCTGATCGTAAACATTAAAGTCGGCGTGCTGCCTCAACTGAACTCGATCTTCTTTACAATCAAACCGATGTAAAGTCCCACCTCGGCCAGTGCTTTCTGGTCCAGAGACGAGATGCCCTCCAGCTGCTTCACCACGTCTTTGGCCAGCAGCAACACGTCCGTCTCTCTCTGCATGTAGTGCTGCAGCTCGGCCAAACGAGCGTCTACGGGGCCGGCAGCGAGCGGAGAGATCCCTGAGAGGAATAGAGGAAGAGAAAGAATTAGCCTCAGACGATTTTAATGCATCCTCATAGATTCTCCTTTCCAGTTCCAGTCATCAATATTTATAAAGCTGAAGAGAGCCGAGGATGTCTCGGAGCTGCAGGCAAAG
Organism: Labrus mixtus; assembly: GCF_963584025.1. Lineage (NCBI taxonomy): Eukaryota > Metazoa > Chordata > Actinopteri > Labriformes > Labridae > Labrus > Labrus mixtus. The sequence goes on from NC_083616.1 coordinate 32,675,886, forward strand.
GTCTTAACATGAGATTATGAACGTTTGTGGCGTTAAGCTGACACTTATTTGAAATGTGTGAGAGCTCTGAAAAGACGAGTGGGAGAAAAAACCCTTCACCTGTTGAGAAGCTCATAAAAG